>NC_064853.1:125384609-125684609 GCF_024139225.1 Suncus etruscus
TCCAAGCAAAATAGGTTTGAAAATATGTAAAACTTAGTATTTTCTTGCTTGCCTCCAGGAATGGAATATGTTACATTGTCCCATAGCATCGGACACCATTTTAGCATTCAGATAATGCTTCCTTCATGGGCTGTAACTTCGCTCATTCATCAACCTGAAATGGGCTTATTTAAAATAGTCAGAAAAAGGAAAGGGGAAAAAGCTAATTGTCTGCAAAGAGGTGTTAAGAATGAAATAAAAATATCAAAAATTAGGATTTGAAGAGGTATCTTTCTCAGCTGTAACAGTCAACAGTCTGAGCAGCATACCAGTAATTTGTGAAGCTGTGTGGGTATTGTATTGCTCTGTGCATAAAGGCAGACTAGTGAGTGATAACTCCAATACCAGCTTTGACTTGAGTGGATTAGATCCTAAGTGGGTTTAACAGAATTACCTAGAGCATTACATCATATTCCTCCCACATTTTGTGACAGAAGCTGTTATTCTGGTTAAAGTCTGCTAAAAAAAATGAAGTGGTCAAGAATATAAAGGGAAGAGGGTGAGATCACACATGATGGAGAACAAAAGGATTCTCAGGCTTCATTTCCTTGCACACTAAAATATTGAGGAGAATGTTAAAATAGAAAATACCTAGTATTTCCACTCCACACAAGATTTTCTTTTCTTCCTCTACTCTGAACAAGATTATTTTAAACTTGCTTTTAAACTTGCTTCTTATCTAGATAATATTTTTGTTTGTTTTTTTGGGTTCACACCCAGTGGTGCTCTTGACTCTGTACTAAGGAATTAATCCCGGTGGTGCTTGAGGGACCATGTGAAATGTCATATGGAATACATATATACATGCATGCATACATACTTATATAAATATATACTCTACTCGCTGTACTATCTTTCCCACCAGTCTAGTAGATTTTGAATCTCCATAAATATTTGAGATAAGCAAGACTAGATAAACACAATGCCTATCAACAGGGCTATATTATAGAGTTGAAAATTTTTGAAATTTTTCTTCTCAGAAAGAAGGGTGGGTAGTCATGATGTGGTAAACATTCTGCTATATAGACATAAATTTTATGATGTACACATATTAATGATATGTCAGTGCAAGATTGTGGTCTTCCAAGGACCCCGACCAGCGGGTAAAGCTGGGGACCACGTCAGTAATTCGCAATTCTCGAAGAAGAATCCAGCCTGAAATAGAAGAGGGACTGGGAAATAATGAGACTCGAGACGAGGGTTTCCGATCAATAGTCCATTTAATAAAGGAAAAAATAGACCTTTTATAGACAATGCAAAACAGAGAGAGTAGGGGCGAGGCACAGTAAGAATTGCTGTAACTTTCCACGGGAACATCTTGATTTTCCAAGGTTAATAAGATTATCATCAGTCAAGAGATTTACATTATCTTTGAGCAACAAAATACAAAATCTAATCTCAGCTTGGGCCTTTTGACCCCTGTCTTTACAAGGACATCTTGGAGCCTAAAGACTCCCTAGCTCTAGGCTACTTCTATTTCTTTGGGTCCAAGGGCAAAGAAGGCCACATGCAGCTTGTAAGCACTTTGGCTAAGACTTTCAGAAACTCCATTTTGATTAGTGAGAGGGCTTTTTAATTATTCCAAACAGTCTCCAACACAAGATAATAACATATTTCAATAATATGAGGAAATTAATTTATTTCTTTTCTTCTGATTCCTGCAATGAGCTATCATTGAAGATACATATATAACAATATATTACCTTTTGTATTTCTCTCTCTCTCTCCTTTTTTATTTTTTTGGTTTCTGGGTCACACCCGGTGCTGCTCAGGAGCTACTCCTGGCTCTGTGCTCAGAAATTACTCCTGGCAGGCTAGGAGGACCATATGGAATGCCAAGTATAGAACCCAGGTTAGCTACGTGCAGGGCAAATTCCCTACCTGCTGTTCTATAACTCTAACTCCAATTGCCTATTTTCAATGAATAGAACAAGATAGAAGCATAGTTTAGTGCTTGCCACTCCATAAAATCTAAGGAAGAAAAATAATTCCTTGTATACTATATACATAAATATATACATATATTTACATATATGTAAATAATTCCTTTATACTATATAAATTCCTAATTTATACAGAATTCCTATCAACCACATATCTAATGATGAAGAAGAAAAAAATAAAGGGTCTAAATCAGTGCTTTTTGACCATCTGTCCACAGACTGTGCCTGTCTACAAATTTCCTACCAGTCTATGAACTATTTATAAAGACAAAAGTGCCAAATAGTCATTAAAAAAAAAGAAGAAACAGCCAAATTGAGTTGTTACTTTCTTACCTTAATCATTTGTCTAATATCTATCGTGAAGTAAATTGGGAAAACCATATTTAAAATTTAAGTTTAAAGTAAACCACTGACCAAAATGGGATGCACATTTACTTTGGTTATTGGATTCTCTTATTTTCTATAAGTTCTCAATACATTTGTATTTAAATTTGGGATTTAGTATTATTGTGTTCTTAAATAATTTTCACTTTGCATTATTCTTGGTTTGACTCTAAAATAAGGGAAGATAAATTCTCTGTAGCATCTTATTGCCCATGACAACTGATTTTTGGACTTGAGTTCTTTTACATGAAACCTGTGCCTCAGATCAGCTACTGGTTATACACATTCTTTGTTGTGAACTGGCAGAACAAAAATGGATTCTGGAAGTAGTGTTCCTTGCAGTTTATTATATTTGATTTCACTAGTAGTGAACAAATAATAATTTCCAGCAATTACACTGACATCTATGTCTATGGCAGGTGATATTCAGATTCTATGTTCTGAAAATAGTCACCTTAGAAAGTCTCAGCTATACAATTGATAGACATCTTGTGGTTTCACTGTTCATCAGCTGTTTAACATTCGAATACATTTCTGTGGTGTGTGTGTGTGTTTTACAACTAGTAAGCTCAGCAAATCTCAATAAATATGTTCAAAGTCACAGTTTCTTCTCAAGGAAAAAATATAATGTAAGTGTGTATATTATGTTATCACATTTTATGGAGACTGGTGTTGCATTTAACTATTTATTTTTTTCTCTTCTGGTACTAGTTCGCCACAAATTAAACTGTTACAACCAAAAGAAAGGTTTTGAAACATTCAAAGATTAAACATGACAATCTTATTCTATATGTGAACAATTTATTTTCTCCTTGAAGTCTTTAAAACCTTTGAAAAAGGAATGGATATTTCCTATACTATGTAATATCTCAGAGAGAAGAACAAGTTGTATTTAAAAAAATAAATACAAATATACTTTTTTCACATTTTACTATATACGATGCCTTAAATTTCCAGGATATAACAATGCAAACAACTGAACTTATATATTTATCATACTCAACTAAAAATAATGAGACTTTAATATCCATGTTAGTTTTTGGCATAATGCTGTGACTTTGCTCTTATTTGAACACCTGAATTGACACAAATTTTTAAAACTGATTTGAATAACTAAAAATCTTTTATTTAAATGAAACAGTGAAAAAAGAAAGCATATAACCTTGCTTGCAATATAAATTTTGGAATATCAAACAAAGCACAGGAAAATATTGAAATGCTTCCTGGCAAATTTCCTGAGGATCTGAAACATGGGATGAGGTCAGAAGCAGAATCTTAAACTAAGAAAAACATAAAAAGTACTCAGAGGGAACCAAGATGATTAACTCAGTTCTGTTATTTTTTAATTCAGAGAAATTGTTTTGTGATAATGTGTATGAAATTTTTCCATCTTAAATTAAAGACTGATCTTTTGTTACTGTCTTTCTAGCTATGTGCTTACATACATATATGTATTTTGGAGAGAGTATAAGAAACAAGGAAAAAAATAGTCATAACTCATGAAAGAAGAAATTGTTATTAGGAGGAATTCTACAATACAATGTCAGAAACATGCCCCAAAATAGCTTGCAGGTTGATGGGGAATATTTAAGCTGCCAGTAGTTAACTGGTGCTGACAGAAATCCCCTCGGGTGAGGCCAGGGCTGAACAGTTTAAGGAGTTGGCAGAACACAGTTCTGGACAAATGCACAAGCCCTTATCAATGTGAAGGTGCCTGGGTGTATCTGTGTATCTCTGAGCCTGTACCGAGTTTCACTGAGCCCAATCTCTTTATATAACAGCCAACAGCATCTCTGATATGTTTGCAGACAGACAAAGAAGCTTTGACAAAGTTTGGCATTAGGAACATCACCCAACAGAACTCTTGGAGTTGAATCTATTGATGTAAATCCTACCTGTTGCTGCTATTTCTGAAAAGCTTTCAATGATTGTATGTGAAATAAAAATGATTTAACGATTCCTTAATGCTCTTGTGAAAGCACAAAACAGGTCTTAGCAATTATTATAGTTTTACTTTTTTTTCTTTTTTTCCCCTATAGTTCCTAGTAACCTATTACAAGGAAAACAAAGAGTTCAAAATTTAATTTAATGATATTTAATGAGCCTTCTGTCTCTGGGCCAATCATAAAGGGTTTTGAATACCCTAGTTCTCTCCTTCTCTATGATTACTTAACAATCTGGAAGATAATTTATCCAAGAAACTATTGATAAATGTTCTTATATAATTTTAGCCTTATTTTAGAAAAAATATTATAGGAATGTGAAAAACATAAAAACATAAAAAGACATATAGTTATCTCACTAAGCCTTTAGTTGCTTAAATTTGCCCAGTATGGTCATATTCTGGCTCTATTGTCTGTTGATTCTGCATCCATGACAAGATATTTTCTCTTTGGAAGCCTCAATTTTCTCATGGATTGCAGGCAAAGAATCTGTTCCTTCTTTATATTAGACCCTTTAAGACCAAGATATTCTTACCAACATGCATTTTCTCAAGTTATACACATATCTGACTCATGATGTTAGGTCTCTGTCATGTGAAGGTGCAACAAAGTTTTTTACTTATAATGAAGTCCCAATAGCTACAGGGCAATAAGCTTAGGAAACAGGACATTAAAGACAAGATGACACTACAATAGCTGAACTTCTTCCGAGGCACAGGAGAGTTTCATTTATATGACTGCACTTTGAAGAGAAGAAAACCCTCATATTGTAGTTTTTAGTCTTATTTGAACCCCTGTTTTAATGAAGCAGCAGCATTGAGCCATAAAATCATATCCGAAAATTTGGCACCCTTTATCAGCAGTCATCTAATTGGATGCCACAAAGGAAGTCACTCACCACATCACTAGAGATTTTAGAATGCTGCCAGAGTCACCTCCAAAACAGATCCCCTTGATCTTTCTTTTACTAATTCAAAAAATTGCTGTTCATGCCTGCAGAAGACTCTATAAAGTTAGTATGACATTGAATGTCTTTGATAGTAGGACTTTAACTTGTCCTACTTTTCTCTTTTCCAGGCTTACCAATGACCCTTCAAAACATTATATCTGATATTTATATAAAAAAGTTATTGCCTAAACCTGTCACAAATGCACAGCTACTTATTCCTCCATCAGACCAAATTTATTCTCATTTCTTAAAAAAAAAAACACATCTAGGGAATCTCTCCCAATTTTTGCTCTTCAGGTCACCTCTGGAGGTGACCAGAGCTTACTCCTGACTCTTGAGTTTGGGATTTACTATTAGCAGAGCTCAAGAAGTGAAGTCAGGTTCACATAATGTTAGACAAGTACCTGATTGTTGTACTCTCCCTCTCTGTAAGACATTTTTTTCCTAAGAAAAATATTCTGAACTTTTACAACCTTTTCTTGCTGAATAATTAACAATATCACTGTAGTAAAGAGAACTATTAGTATATGTTGTATCAGAATCAAGTTTTTCCTACTTTCAATATTTCCTACTTCAAGAGGGATTTGGCAGTATCTTACTCATCTGCTTTAAGAAAAAACACTTCAAGACCTGGCTATTAGTAGATGCTAAGAAAATGAGCTTTGAAAAACTCTGAAAATAAAAAAAAGTAAAATAAAAGCAAAGACTCCAGTGTTATAGATTGCAAGATATTTTTCCTTATAATGAAGAGAGAATCTTCAAATTACTGTCCTGTTATGACACAGATGTATCCTATGGCAGAAGAATATAAGGGGGTAACATAGGATACTAATAATTTAAGAATTGCTAGTCAGCATAGCAAGTGTCAATTAGATTATGTCAATTCCTCCTCCATTCAAACTCTATTTGTAAGCAGCCTATTTCTAAGCAAGAGACCTGAGAATAACTGAAGTTATTTGACATGTGAGGCATATAAATTTATGTTTACTAGAAAATGGCGAATAACTGAAATTCTGTCATTTTATGGAGAGGCTTTGCAATAAATAAATGTGAATTAAAGCACACTCAAATTTCAGGGAAAGCAACTATTCAATTAGAAGCAAGCTATATTTATTATTATTGTACAAATAAAACTCATCAAATAAGCCTAGAAAACACACAAAGAAATGTGTTATTTTTCCCTTCAATATCAAATATGTTTGAACTGTATTCAAACTCAACCGCACTTTCCAATACACAGTGAATATAAATGTTGTCTGGTTTACATCCAAGGGGAAATTATTGCTGTCCAGTTTTTGGTTTTGATTTGGAGCCATACCCAGAAATGCTCAGGGTACACTACTGGCTCTTTTCAGAGATCACTCCTGGAAGGACTCAGGGTTACCTAAGGAGTGCTGGGAATCAAACCTGAGTCTGCCACATGTAACACAAGTGCCTTATCAGCTATACTATCTTTCTGACTCAAATTCACAGTTTTTAAATTTTATTTTGTTTTAAGCATTATGATTTTCATACTGATAATGGTAGGGTTACAAGTATTCCAGAACTGCAGCCTCCCTCTACCAGAGTGCCTGCTTCCCTCCACCACTGTCCTAGCACAAAGCCCTCTCTCTCAGTGATGGGAATGTTGCACTGGTGAAGGGGGATGTTCTTTACATGACTGAAACCCAACTACAATCATATTTGTAATCCAGGTGCTTAAATAAAGATATTAATAAAAAAGACTTAAATATGCAAGTGGAAAAATTATTAGTTTTAGTAAGTTATAATAAAATATTAAATTTTTAGTGTTTTTTTAAAAAAGGACAAATAATATACTCTTAAGAATAAACATGGGGATGTTGATGTACCTATTTTGTATAAGATATTATATCTACAAAACATGGTAAAAATTTATAGTAACAGACTAAATTTTATTGGTATTATAACAATATAAACTATCATGCACAATACAATATTCTATAAAAATAACGTTTTTCTGCAGATCATATTAAATTAAATGAATAGATATATAGAGAAATGTAAGCCTCAATCTAGAGTACTGACAAAATGAAAGAACACTCATTGAAGATGCCAAATCCATTTCATGTGTGTGTATAAAAGAAAAAGAGAGAATTTGGGCAAAACCAAATTCTCATAGAGTACAAAAAATTACAAAACTGATAAATATATAAAAGTATTAAATTGGATGTCATTTTTATAAAACAGTAATTGGGGAAATTAATAGTAAAATTAACATTTTATTGACAAATCTGGACTCTACTACATATTTTATGGTTTTCGTTATATAAATTTAAAGAAAATATTTGATAGAGGTATATCTATCTGATAGCTGATTGCTTATGAGAAGAGAAGTCACAAATCTTGTCATAATTGAGTTTCAGTCATATAATGTCCAACACTTATCTCTTCACTAATTATCATAAGAGAACTGGGTCTATGACAGTAAACTCTAGGGAAGAATATTCTAAATATATCATGCCTGTAATGGTTGTTATACAGAAGCCTAAATTTATCAAAATTTTTGTTTGTTTGTTTTTGGGGGGGGTTACACCCGGCAGCACTCAGGGGTTACTCCTGGCTAGAAATCACTCCTGGCAGGTTTGGGGAACCATATGGGATGTCTGGATTCGAACCACTATCATTCTGCATGCAAAGCAAACACCTTAACTCCATGCTATCTCTCTGGCCCCTTTTTTTACTTTTTTTTAAATTTATCAAATATCTTAATCATATCAAAGCCATCAATTTTAATGTGTGCTTTTCACATTAGTTAAAAAGTATACTATCCTGGGGCCGGCTGGAGGAGTGAGTGAGGGAATTTCTGTCTCTTTGCGCCGGTGTTTGGGTCGGACCCTTTGGCGGGCCGGCTGGAGGAGTGAGTGAGGGAATTTCTGTCTCTTAACGCCGGTGTCTGGGTCGGACCCTTTCCCCAGGGACCCCGGCGGGCCGGCTGGAGGAGTGAGTGAGGGAATTTCTGTCTCTTTGCGCCGGTGTCTGGGTCGGACCCTTTCCCCAGGGACCCCGGCGGGCCGGCTGGAGGAGTGAGTGAGGGAATTTCTGTCTCTTTGCGCGCGGCATTTGGGACGGACCCTTCCCCAAGGAACCCCTGCGTGCCAGCCGGAGAGGGTTGAGTGACTCCCTTCCCCCAGGTGGGTGACTAGAAAGTCAAGTTGAGCGACCCGAACAGACGGGAGAGATAGGGCCAGCCATCTGGACTCGCAGGGGAACTAGAGCAGTCCACCTCCCTGGACCCTGGAGTGGACCAGGGACTCCCCAAGGGTGAGGACAGAGCCTGAAGGGTTAGACTGAGGGAACCCTTCAAGGGAGGCGTGGAGGGGGCGGAGCTCCATTGACTCCCAGAGAAAGGAGGGGGGACTGAGAGCTAGGCTCAACAGCGCCAGTAACCATTGTGGCCAGGAGTGGAACTGCACCGCTGACAGAAATAAGGAGCAGAAAGGGACAAGACCCACAGCAGGAAGGCTGCACTCTAGGTAGCAAAGGGGAGGAGAAAGGGCTAGGCCCAACAAACTCACCCAACAGGCCCCTCTAGAAACACCTTCAGGAAGGGGACCAAAGCAGGCCAAAATTAGAAGCCACAGCACTCCAAAATACACCATTAAATACAAAGAACAATGCGTAAAGCAAGGAAATCGCTAATAACTGGAGACACCATGACAAACCCTATCAAATTTCCAAGTCCACCAAAGCGCACAGATCCACGGGAAGAAGACCTAAAAGCAGTCATGAGGAAGGAAATGCAAGAATTACTAAAAGAATTAAAAGAAACCCTAACAACCGAATATAAAAAATCCATGGACGAACGAATCAGCCAAATTAAAGAAGAAATGTCAAAGAACATGAGAGAGTCCATACAAAAAGAAGTGAAGGAATTAAAAGACAAGGTAACAAGCCTTACGAGCAGAAACACAGAGTTGGAGAAGCACATAGAAGAACTCGAAGGAAAACTGCAATCAAAAAATGATCAAGAAACCAACAAAGACATAAAAGGCAAAGCACTGGAAGGAAAAATCCAATATCTAATCAACAAGGACAAAAGAAACAATCTAAGAATTGTGGGTATACCAGAAGGGGAGGAAATAGGGAAGGGGGTAGAACAGGTAGTCGGGGAGATAATAACAGAGAACTTTCCCACCCTCTGGAAAGACAATTCAGGACAAATCCAAGAAGTCAAGAGAGTCCCTAATAAAGTAGACCCCAATAAACCCACACCAAGACACATAATAATCCAAATGGCAAAAAACAAAGAGAAAGAGGAACTCCTGAAAGCAATAAGGGAGAAAAAAAACCTCAAGTACAAAGGAAAGGACATAAGAATCAAACCAGATCTCCCATTTGAAATAATTCAAGCAAGAAGACAGTGGAATGACATATTTAAACGACTGAATGAAAGAAATTTCCAACCCAGGGTCCAATACCCAGCAAAACTATCATTCATATGGGAGGGCAGACTAAAAACATTCTCAAACATGAATGAACTTGAACTATTTGTGCAAACTAAGCCGATCCTAAGCGACTTACTCAGAGAAGAATTACACAATCCAAACCCCCGATTGTAACAACAACCACTCCACACAATACAACTGTACAACAGTCCTCTCTATCAATAATTTCCCTAAATGTAAACGGACTAAACTCTCCAATTAAAAGACACATAGTAGAGAACTGGGTTAGGAAAAATAAACCGGACTTCTGCTGTCTGCAAGAAACACACCTACAGCTACAGGATAAGCACAGGCTTAGAATAAAAGGATGGAAAGTAATTATTCAGGCCAATGGAAAACAAAAAAGAGCAGGGACAGCCATTCTTATATCAGACCAAATTGTATTCAACCTCAAGAAAGTGATCAGAGACAAAGAGGGTCACTACTTACTGGTCAGGGGAACATTAGATCAAGAAACACTAACCCTGGTCAACATCTATGCACCTAATGTAGAGTCACCAAAATATGTGAGGCAACTACTGGCAAACCTGGAGAAACACATGAAGGGAATTGTGATAATAGTAGGGGACCTCAATACTCCACTATCACCACTGGACAGATCCTCCAAGCAGAAAAATAGCAAAGAAATAAGAGCTCTAAATGAAAAATTAGAAGATTTAGGGCTAACAGACTTATATAGAGCCCTCCATCCCCTGAAAGCAGAATACACATTCTTCTCAAACCCACATGGAACCTTCTCCAGAATAGACCATGTCTTAGGATACAAAGCCAACCTATGTAAGATCACAAAGGTAAGGATCATTAGAAGTACCATTTCAGATCACTATGCAACAGAGCTTAAAATTGATGTCAAGAAGAAGCAATGGAGGAAAACTAATACCTGGAGACTAAACAACATGCTGCTTAACAACAGCTGGATCAAAGAACAACTCAAGGAAGAAATAAAAAGATTCCTTGAGACAAATGACAATGAAGAGACAACATGTCAAAATCTATGGGACACAGCAAAAGCAGTAATTAGGGGGAAACTCATAGCAATACAGGCCTATGTCAAGAAACAGGAAAACAACAAAACCAACAGTTTAAAAGATCACCTCAAAGAATTGGAACAACAGCAACAGAGAAATCCAACCACAACCAGAAGGCAAGAAATAATAAAAACCAGAGCAGAAATAAACAACATCGAAACTAAGAAAACAATACAAAAAATCAATGAGACCAGGAGTTGGTTTTTCGAAAAAATAAACAAGATAGACAAACCATTGGCAAGACTCACCAAAAAAAAGAGGGAAAACACCCAAATCACTAGGATCACAAATGAAAGGGGAGAGATTACAACAGAACCCCAAGAAATACAACATATCATGAGATCATATTATGAACAACTATACTCAACTAGGCTAGAGAACCCAGTAGAAATCGACAGATTCTTGGACAAACACCCTTCTCCAAGACTGGAAAAGGAAGATCTAGAAAGTCTAAACAGACCAATCACTTCAGAGGAAATTGAAGAGTTAATTAAAAAACTCCCTAAGAACAAATGCCCAGGCCCAGATGGATTTACAGGTGAATTCTATCAAACATTTAAAGAAGACCTATTACCACTGTTCCAAAGGCTTTTCCAAACCATAGAAAAAACAGGAATCCTCCCCAACTCCTTTTATGAGGCTAATATCACACTCATTCCCAAAGAAGGCAAAGACACCACCAAAAAAGAAAACTACAGACCAATCTCACTAATGAACATAGATGCAAAGATACTCAACAAAATCTTAGCAAACCGAATCCAACAATTCATCAAAAAGATCATACATCACGACCAAGTGGGTTTCATACCAGGAATGCAAGGTTGGTTCAACATACGCAAATCAATAAACATGATACATCACATCAACAACATGAAAGACAAAAACCACATGATCATATCAATCGATGCCGAGAAGGCATTTGACAAAATCCAACATCCTTTCATGTTAAAGACACTCAGCAAAATAGGGTTAGAAGGAACCTTCCTCAAGATAGTTACAGCTATTTATGAAAAGCCTACAGCCAACATTATACTTAATGGCGAGAAACTAGAAGCATTCCCACTAAGGTCAGGAACTAGGCAAGGCTGTCCACTCTCTCCACTCTTATTCAATATAACCTTAGAAGTCCTAGCAATAGCAATCCGACAAGAGAAGGGAATCAAAGGAATTCAAGTAGGGAAAGATGAACACAAGCTAGCTCTATTTGCCGACGATATGATGATATACATCAAAAACCCTAAAGAGTCCACAGTAAAACTCCTAGAAACAATCAACCAATACAGCAAAGTGGCTGGATACAAAGTCAATACACAAAAGACAGTAGCGTTTCTATATACAAACAATGAAGTTGAGGAGAGAGAGATTAAAAATACAATCCCATTTAAGATAGTATCAAAAAATATCAAGTATCTAGGAATAAACCTTACAAGAGAAGTGAAAGACCTTTACCAGGGAAACTTCAAAACACTTCAGAAAGAAATTGAAGAAGATCTAAAGAAATGGAAGAACATCCCATGCTCATGGATAGGTAGAATTAACATAGTCAAAATGACTATCTTACCCAAACTTCTATATAGATTTAATGCAATCCCTATCCAAATTCAGACACAATTCTTTAAAGAAATAGAACAATCAATCACAAAATTCATCTGGAACCACAAAAGATCCAGGATAGCCAAACACATACTGAAAAACAAGAAGCTGGGAGGCATCTCCTTACCTAACTTGAAACTATACTATAAAGCCATAGTAATTAAGACAGCATGGTACTGGAACAGAGACAGGAGCTCAGACCAGTGGATCAGAACAGAATTCCCAGACATAAACCCCCAGATATACAGCCAACTAATATTTGATAAAAGAGGCAAGAATCTGAAATGGAACAAAGAAAGCCTATTCAACAAATGGTGTTGTTACAACTGGAAAACCACATGTACGAAAGTGAAAATTGACCCATACCTCACTCCTTATACAAAAGTCAACTCAAAATGGATCAAAGACCTTGAAATCAGACCTGAATCTATAAAGTTTATCGAGAATAAAATAGGCAGAACACTCGAAGACCTATATATCAAAAAGGTCTTTGAGAACGGAGCACCAATGGCAAGAACGTTAGCATCAAATATAAACAAATGGGACTACATCAAACTAAAAAGCTTCTGCATGGCAAAAGAAACCCTACTTAATACAAGAAGACAGCTAACAGAATGGGAAAAAAATCTTTTCACTTGACATATCAGATAAAGGGCTGATATCTAGAACATACAAAGCACTCAGAAAGCTGAGCCCCTCAAAACCAAATAAAGCCATAGAAAAATGGGGAAATGAAATGAATAGACACTTCTCTGAGGAAGACAGAAGGATGGCCAACAAACACATGAAAACATGCTCACCTTCACTCATCATCAGGGAGATCCAAATCAAGACAACAATGAGATACCACCTTACACCAGTGAGGTTGGCTCACATCAAAAATAATGGAAACAACCTTTGTTGGCGAGGATGCGGTATGAAAGGAACTCTCATCCACTGCTGGTGGGAATGCCCCCTAGTCCAACATCTATGGAGAAAAGTCTGGAGAGTGCTCAAAGAATTCAGAATTGATCTGCCATTTGACCCAGCAATTGCTCTACTAGGCATATACCCACAAGATGGAAGGACATTCATTCCAAAATATATATGCACCCCACTATTTATTGCAGCACTCAGTATAATCGCCAAATCTTGGAACCAACCTCGATGTCCAACAACAGATGAATGGATCATTAAGATGTGGTACATATACACAATGGAATATTACATGGCAGTCAGAAACGATACAATCACAGACTTTGCAGCAACATGGATGGACCTAGATCATGTTATGTTAAACGAAGTAAGTCAGAAGACAAAAGATAAACACAGAATGGTAGCACTATTCTGAAACACCTAGAACACATAGTTTATACACAACTAAATCCTATCAAATAACAGGGTAAAAACTCCGAACACTGTAATAGTCAGCATAGACGTGGGAGCAGTGTCCAAAATACATGAAAAAGGAACAACGCAAACTCTTGACTACACATTATACCACAAAGAAAACAGCAACAACAGAAACGGCAGCATAGAGAGAACAGGTATGTAATCAGACTTCTACAACAAAGGTCCACAATAATCCCTTAGAGTTCATATACAGGAACACAAGTATAGAACACCAAGGGAAATCACGGACTACAATGGCAACATACCATAACACTACCTTTTAATACCTTTATCTTACTATACTTTAAATAACCTCTCAGCTTTTCTGCCCACAGGTGCCCTTGGATACAAAGGGCGGACAAACTAAGGTGGCAACTCGGGATACCACACGGGATACCATACCTTGCTTGCACTACGAGATGGCCACAAGAAAACTCTTTAACATACACTTTATCTTTAGGTAATACCTTCATTTAGGAATTGAAGCACGTGACCAGTCAGACCACTGAAGCAGTACCTGAGACATACAGACTTAAACTACAGGCTCTATTCTTCGAACACATTCAATCAAACCAGCATTCCCTTGCTATTCTCTCCCCTCTTCTCACTACTTTTTTTTTTTCTTCTTCTATTCTGCTCATTACTTTTCTCCCTTTCTCCCCCCCTTTTCTCTCTAAGGTATTTTCTCTTTTCTCTCCCTTCAAACCCTTCCCATACACCTTCCCCTTTCCCCCCTCCGGAAATCCAACTATCCCCTCACCCCTCAATCCCATCCAGATCTCCCACCATATTAAAACTCTTCACCCCCAGTCCTTATTCTATTAGGCATCAAGATCGACCTCCTACCCAATGAACCAGTTCCCAGCACCCAGGCGAGAGGACACCCAGATAAAACCACACCTCGTCTCCTGAAAGAAAAGACAGCCAACTCCCCTATGGACTCATGCTGCGAGGCCCTCCCGACCAACTCCCCCTAACGCGAACTGCTCCTTGAAACCGGGCCTAGATCCAAAAGTATCCCCAATGCAAGAACTCTTCCAAGACCCCCCTGCCGCAAATATTTACCAATCTGAAGAAGGTCAGGGGGTGGGTTAGGAAGATGCCTGGGAACCCACACACCACAAGAAAAACCCAAAAGACAATGGGAAAAACTGTACTTCCAACATAGGCATAAGACCTGTAATACACCACCTCTTTACCTGCCCTCCCCCAAATGTAAGATAGTCTTTTGCACCACTTTGGTCCCATAAAAATTTTGCTAACTCATTTTATTTCTTTTTTTTTTTTAATTTATTTATTTATCTTTTTTTTTTAAATGTTTGTCCTTCATATATATTTGTGAGCACATACAGTTTCAATCCCCCCCCCTTTTTTTTTCTTTCTTCGTTTTTTGGTAGGTGACCTGTGACTGTTATCCCATCAGTCCACCCACGAATACACAGACATTATAATGTAGCACCACTTCCCCCTACAAAGGCACACTAAGTAAAGGGGAAATTTTACATTTAAAAAAAAATAAAAGAGAGCTCTTATCTACTAGAGATAGGAACTCATAGTTATTTAAAATATAGGGATATCTCCTGCCTTGAAAATATGTCATGTGGAATCAAATTAGACCTCAGGTGATTAGATACCATTCATCCAGCCTTGAACCCTGGATCTCCGACATAGAAACGGCACAGCTCTCCACAACAGCTGCAGGAAACAAACTCCATCCAGGACGGCCTTAATACGACGAGACCAACAACAAGGCCCAGCCCTAACATGATATCCTGACAACGGGGAAAATGCGATCATCTTGACCTTAGAGCAGATTAGCCTACCTTACCAACTAACGACAAGACAAAACCAGAGGTCTTGGCTCCCTTTGGTAGGACAAAAACCCAAGATCGGGATTTACAGATGACTGGCTGCTTGATCCACGACCAGACTGTATACATCTTGGGACCAATAAATAAGCCCTAGTTTAGGGTTTGAACTATGACCTGCACAAGAATCATGATCCCCAGCCCCAAAGATCCGGCAGAGACAATTGTAACGGAATGGGGCTTTTGGGAGCACAAAGAAAGACGCTATCCTAGGTGCCACCCTAGGCTCAGTGCAAAGACCAAGATCATCAACCACAGAAGATGGGTTAAAATGACACTGAGGTAACAGAACCTCTAGAACCACAAAGACTGACTTCATCATAAGTCCCACCTCAGGATCTGTACAGATACTGAGACCTCTAAACACAGAGCAGAAGTCTTCCACACACCAAAGGAAAAAAAAAAAGAAAGAAAAAAAAAAAAAAACACCACCGGGAAAGTAAAGGATCCTGAGCAATGTCTAGAGTTGATCCCATGACAGTATGCTCCAAGGACGGAGAAATCCCATATCTCTTAGGCCAAGTGAATTCTTTTTCGAATGACCCCAATATTTACTGTGCCAGTGCAGGAGGGAAAAAAACAAAAATACAAAAAGCACAAAACCTTGGTTATTTTTTTGATATAAATATATATATTACCTTCATTTATTATTGTTATTATTATTTTTGATTTACCAATCTATTTTGGTCGATTTCTCTGTTTGGGTGTGATTATTGAAAGTGTAGTCCCCAATTATACTTATTTTTTTTTATTTATTTATTTATTTTTTTTCTCTTTCTTTCTTCTCTTTCGTTATGTGCTATGCCATGTTTCTTAATTCAAGACCATGGCGTGATTTTTGTTTGTCTGTTTTTGTTTTATTTTTTTTTCTACTTGTTTGTTTGTTTGTTTTGTCTGCTCTGTGTGGTGCTTATCGATATAGCTGGAGCCCTCACTGGATATTTGACACTTCTTTTGGTACTAGTGGAGTGTTTCACCTACTTTTTCTCCATCTCCCAGATTGATGATGAGAGCCTTTAGAAGGACTCCGCCCATTTTCGGGGTATTAGACTCTTACCCCAGTTTATTGCTTTTTTCTCCTTCAAACAAAACCACGCAACTTGAACTAGCTAGTCCTGACTCCAGATAGAGGGGGAAATAAGGGAGGCATCAGGACCAAACAGGTGCAAGACTACTAAGTAGTGGGTTAGATACAGAGGGGACCACATATTCTAGCCGCCCTGGGGTGAGGGAAAAGGAAAAGGGAGGTAGGATAGAAACGGAGGCGTAGGGATGACAATTTGGCGATGGGAATCCCCCCTGATTTTATGTAAATATGTACCTAAAATATTATTGTCAACAATATGTAAGCCACTATGATCAAAATAAAAATTTATATTAAAAAAAAAAAGTATACTATCCTAATATGAGATGACCTTTGAGGGAAAATATGTTTGGTTTCAGAATAAATAGTTATTTGCACATCTTTGTACTTGTTTACAAAAAAACTAACAGGAAATTCTGCAATGTGATCCAAAGAGAGTAACCATTTTTAAGTGTTAGAGAGGAAAAAATGTTAAATGACAATTTTTGATATGTGTGAGAAGGAGCATTTTTGAGACTTATTTTTCCTTGACATCTAATAAAATTTTATATTAAGGATTTTTCAGTATTTTGTTCAAATCTGTTTGTCTTATAAACAATGATTTAAATAGGCAGTAGTAAATGAACAGCATTTATTCCTATTTATTCTTACATGTCGTTGCCAGCCTTTAAACCAGTTGATATTTAACATTTAGAACTGAAAGAAAAGCATAAATATTTACTGTATCTCAAAAAAAGGATAGGAAGAGTTAGTTTTGTTTTTTAAAATATGGGAAAATGTCAGTGCTATATTGTTTATTTACAAGTCAAAGACACCATATTTATTTATATTTTTGCTCAAAAAATATTAATGAAGTAGGATTAGGAACCAGGCCTATTTTCTCTTAAAAGTATTAGCTCTGAGAGTAACAAGAATTTCAATTTTCAAAGGCATAATTTTATATAATGCAATTAATTTTAAAAATAAAATAATCACATTTTAGTTGGAAGGAAAATACTTCATATTGTACACTAGTTACTTTTCTCTTCAATTGAGTGGCAAAACAAGGATATAGATTCTCCTTTTTCTCCATCTGACAAGCCTACACCCTACAGAAATATCAGAAACATTGCATATATTTCAAGTTCAGTGAGAAATGCATAGAATGAATGCTAGATTGTTAAAAAAAATTATGTTTTCCTCAAGTGAAAGCAGAAATAAATAGATGGGACTATATTAAGATGAGAAGCTTCTGTATCTCAAAGGAAATAGTGCCCAGAATACAAGAGCCACTCACTGAGTGGGAGAAACCCATCAGATATGGGGTTAATATCCAAAATATACAATGCACTGACAGAACTTTACAAGGAAAAAACATCTAACCCCATCAAAAAGTGGAGAGAAGAAATGAACAGACACTTTGACAAAAAAGAAATACAAATGGCTAAAAGGCACATGAAAAAATGCTCCACATCACTAATCATCAGGGAGATGCAAATCGAAACGACTATGACGTAACATCTCACACCACAGAGATTGGCACATATCAGAAAGAATGAGAACAAGTAGTGCTGCTGGGGATGTGGAGAGAAAGGAACTCTTATTCACTGCTGGTGGGAATGCCATCTGGTCCAACCTTTGTGGAAAGCGATATAGAGATTTCTCCAAATGCTGGAACTTGAGCTCCCATATGATCCAGCAATACCACTCCAGGGATATATCCTAGGAACACAAAAATACAATACAACAATCCCTTTCTCACACCCATATTCATTGCAGTGTTGTTTACAATAGCCAGACTCTGGAAACAGCCTAGATGCCCCTCAATAGATGAATTTTTAAAGAAACTATTGTACATATACACAATGCAATATTATGCAACCATCAGAAGAGATGAAGTCATGAAATTTTCCTATTCATGGATGTATATGGAATCTATTATGCTGAGTGAAATAAGTCAGAGGGAGAGAGATAAACACAGAATGGTCTCACTCATCTATGGGTTTTGAGAAAAATGAAAAACATTTGTGTAATGATTCTCAGAGACAAAATAGAGGAGGACTGGAGGGTCCAGCTCCTGACATGAAGATCACTACAGGGATTGTTTAGTGCAGTCACAGAAATAATTACACTGAGAACTATCATAACAAAATGTGACTGAATGAGGCAAGTAGAAAGCCTGTCTAGAGTACAGGTTTGTGTGGGTGGGAGGAAGGACACTTGGGATATTGGGATATTGGTCATGGGAATGCTGCACTGGTGAAAGATTATATATATATATATATATACACATATATATGTGTGTGTATGTATATGTATATACATATATATACATTTACATACACACACATATATACATATGTTAAAGAAATAAAAAAAGCAAAGAAAAGATAAGGCCTCCCAGCCTCCCAATTCTTACCACAGGCTGTGTTCTTTACATTGACTGTATAGAAAGGGAGGTACAGTAAATGCACCCCATATGTACCTCAACCCAGGCCCTTTGCCTGGTCTGTATTGTGAATTGGGGGACAAAAAAATGTTTCCTGAATTTTATTTTAAAAATAAAAAATAAAATAAAATTTTATTTCTTTATTTTTTGTTTTGTTTTGTTTTGGTTTTTTGGTTCACACCCTGCTGCAGAACTCAGGGGCTACTCCTGGCTCGGCACTCAGAAATCACCCCTGGCAGGCTCGAGGGACCATATGGGATGCCAAGATTCCAACCACCGACCTTCTGCATGAAAGGCAAATGCTCTACCTCCATGCTATCTCTCCTGCCCCAAAATAACTTTAGTTTTTAAATAGTCACTGTGAAATTACATTTATTCATGATTGAGTTTAATGAATACAATCTTTTGGGTTTTATTTGTTTGCTTGCTTTTTTTACTCCCAGTTGCCTCCCACCAGTCAGATCTTACAAAAGCTGTTTTTTCTTTACTATAAAAGTTTGCCTTGTGGCCTGTACTAATGCTGATAGATTTTCATACATAAAATTTTACTTTTTAGCACCACTTTCTACTCCCAGTTATAATGTTTTACTTCTTTATGGGATATTCCCACTCTCCACACATCACTTCTGTCCTAGACACCAGATCCCTCAAAGGGCTTGTTTCCTACTGAATATTAGTACTCTTGTTCTTTGTTTCATGGTCTTTAAGTATTCATTATTCTACCATTAATTCATTCATATTCTACCATTAAGTTTCTCTTTTTTGTTTTTCATTTTTCTTTTGGTTTTTGGTTTTTGGGCCATACCTGGCGATGCTCAGGCTCTGTGCTCAGAAATTGCTCCTGGCTTGGGGACCATATGGGACACCCAGGAATCGTACCATCCTGGGTCAGAAGATGGAAGGCAAATGCCCTACTGCTCAGGTCCCTATTAAGTTTCTTTACATCTGCTTATGAGACAAAATGTCAGACTCTCTTCTTCTAACTTCACTCAGTTCTTCATTTCTTTTTTTTCTTTTCTTTTCTTTCTTTTTTTTTAAATTAACTGGATCCCTGTTTTTCCAAAGCTGTTAATAATATAGTTTTGAGCATGTAATGTTCCAGTTCCAAACCTATTACCAACATCAGTATCCTCCATCAATAAATTAAGTAACTTAAATGTCACCAACTCTTTTTATTCCAGGAAAGTTTTGGTTAACAGAAACCAGAAATAGTTTCATGATTTTAATCAAAATTTCTTTGCAACCAAGCCATTCTCTGTCCATTTTTTAAAATTTTTATATTAATACTGTGTGACATACTCTAAAAATGATCATTTTACATACCCATCCTCACAACCTATGGAGAGTTAAAGACTAGCCTTCCCTACACATGTTCTCCACAATCTTTACTTCCACCTATCAAGATATTCAAAACAGGCTTTCACAAAACATCCCATCTGGGCATATGTATTATTTTAAACTGAGGTTAACAGAATTCAAGAAAAACTTTAACTAAATAGAGAAGCAAAATATCCCCTTGAAATACATCTACTCTTCATCCAGTGAAATATATTTTATTATAGGAACACCATCTTTTCTCCTTGGCAGCCCAACCACTACATCTTTCTTTCCTTAGCTCAGGGTGTCTATACTCATTTATCCTCTTTGAAATATGTTTGTAAATATTACTAATTGCATAAACTTAATTTTTCTCTCATAACCTCACTGTATATTATTTGATAATTTGATTAGCTTGAAAAGAAGCCAGAGGAGAGGAGAAAATAATTCTTCCTTCCCAAGAACCAGGCAGAGGTGACAAAAATAAGTGAAACATATTGATGAAAATTATGGTGTGTAGTCATGATCAAGGCCTAGATGCTGCATTTATTCTTTACTGGCTTCTTGTCTTAGCCAGTGCTTCTGGAGATTTCTGCAGTGCAACGTATGGATGACTGGATAAATAAACTAAAGGGACTGAAGAGATAGAATAAGGAGTACATGTGCTTGATTTGCATACTATCACCCCAACTTTACCTTTGTTATGTCATAGGACCCTTCAAATCTTACCATAAATTATTTCTGAGCACACACACCAAGAAAGAAAGAAAGAAAGAAAGAAAGAAAGAAAGAAAGAAAGAAAGAAAGAAAGAAAGAAAGAAAGAAAGAAAGAAAGGAAGGAAGGAAGGAAGGAAGGAAGGAAGGAAGGAAGGAAGGAAGGAAGGAAGGAAGGAAGGAAGGAAGGAAGGAAGGAAGGAAGGAAGGAAGGAAGGAGGGAGGGAGGGAGGAGGGAGGGAGGGAGGAAGGAAGGAAGGAAGGAAGAAAGGAAGGAAGAAAAGAAGAAAGAAAGAAAGAAAGGAAGAAAATAAGAAAAGAAAGAAAACATGCTACAGATATACAAGAAAATCACGTGGTTATAAGAAAAGTTAAATTGATGCAATTTGGTGGGCATCATGTTAAGTGAAGTCTGCCAGATTGGAGGAATGAGTACAAAATCATCTTTATTATATGTGATATGTAAGGGAATATAACTAAGAAACCAAAAATGGCCAAGGACAACATGACTAACAACTGGTTTACATAACTGAGCTTATGCCAGAGAGAAGGGGGGCTTGGCTTGAGGCAGAGACACCAAGACAATGATGAATAAAGATCCTCTGGGAGCAGATTTATAACATTGGATAAATGAAATCTTATCATTAACAGTTTAGTAAGAGTAGAAGAGATAGTTTAGCAAGTAGAGCACTTGTCTTACTTGTGGCTGGCCAGTTCAGGTTAGATTACTGACAATAAGTGATCTCTGAACATAGAGTCAAGAGTGATTCCTGAGCACAGAGATCAAATAAATCCCAGAGCACTGCAGGCTATGGTCCCCCTAAAAACCCGAAAGAACAGTATTATAAATTGCAGTAAATAAAATGTTTTTAAAGAAGAAATAAGATATTTAATTTTTGTTTTGCTTTGTTTCTTTATATTGGTTTTAGGACCACACCCAATACATAGCAATATTCTGTTATTAGTATAATATCAGTTTACAACCAAAAAGAAGTGCATTTATTTCTCTTTTTTTAAAGATACACACAGCAGAGATCAGGACTTATTTCTGACACTGTACTCGTGGGAGGCCTCCCAGGTGATTAAGTACAGGTCAGCTGTATGCAAGGCACACCTACACTCTACTATCTTTTCAGCTCCCAAAAGTGCATTTCTTAACATGCCTGTTTTACAGTACATCAAAGGTCTTTTATCCTTTTATTTCTTTTTTTGACTAAACACTAAACGGAAGACACAGAATAACTGAAAGTTGTAAGTCGAATGTCTAACTATGAGAAGGTTCTGTAGTCAAATTTCATTCCCTAGACCAGGGGTCTTCAAACTTTTTAAAGTGGGGGTCAGATTACGGTCCCTTAGAGAGTTGGAGGGCCGGACTATATGAACTACTAATTCCTACTCACACTGCACATATCTTAAATAAATAAAATGAAAACCATTTATAAGTAAACAGATTACACACCAGTATTTTAATGGAAACTGTGGGCCTGCTTTTGGCTAATGAGATGGTCAATGTCCAGTTCCATATTTGTCACTGCCAGCCGTAACAATTGATGCAAGTGGGCATCAGTTAATCTTGATCTGGTTGGAGATTTCAGATGTTTCATTCTTGAAAAAGTCTGTTCACAGGCATAAGTGCTACCAAAGATGGTTACCATTTTGAGTGCATGGTTCCTGATATTTGGATATGTCTCAGAGGGGAGAGATGCATAGAAATTCAAAAGGTTACTTGACTTAAATGCGTCTTTCAGAGAGTCACAATTCGCCAGTTCCATTTGATAAATTGTAAGGACATTTTCAATCTCAACAGAAAATGGGTTACAAAAAGCTGTATGTCCTGTTCATGGAGATGAAGCTCTTTAAATCAAAATTGAAACTCCTTTTGCAACAATTCTAGTGAAGCCAGACATGTTTCCTTTGGGAATGCAACCAATGGTTTGTCCGCTGACAGGTTTTGAGTTGTTAGGAGATGACTGAAGGTTTCCTCCTGTACTTGTTTGATGAGAAGGCCTAATTTTACTTCAAATGCTTTCACATATGATGCCATATCACAGATGAGCTTCCCCTTGCCTTGAAGTTGCAGATTGAAACTGTTGAGTAGCTCTGTTATATCTGTCAGAAAGGCAAGGTGCCATTTCCATTCTGCATCATTGAGCTCTGGTACTTCTTGGTTTTTTGAAAGTAGAAAAACTGTAATCTACGGAAGTAAGTCATAGAAACATTACAAAACTCTCCCTCTACTCAGCCAATGGACTTCTGTGTGGTACAGAACATCTTCATGGGCAACATTTACCTCAGATAGAAATTCCTGAAATTGTCTGTGGTTTAGTGCATGAGTTCTAATGTAATTAACACAAGATACCACAATTTTCATAACAGAGTCCCACTTCAGTGATTTACAACACAGCGCTTGTTGGTGGATGAGGCAGTGTATGGCAATTGGAGGAGGATGGTTATGTTTGTCCATCTCGTGTGTAATGTGAGCAATTACTCCTCTCTTAGACCCCACCATGCTAGGAGCACCATCAGTTGTTACACTGACTAGTTTAACCCAGTCCAGCTCCAAACCATTCACAGTTTGGCAAACCTTTTCAAATATATCCACTCCTGTGGTTGTACCTTTGATACTTTGCAGTGCAGCAAGCTCTTCTGTGACTTCAAAATACTCATTTGTCCCACGCATATAAATGAGAAGTTGGGCAGAATCACAAACATCATTGCTTTTGTCGAGTGCCAAGGAAAAAGCAAAGTTTCTTTGCAGAGTTTTGCAAATGGTGCAGCAAATTTTCTCCCATTTCTTCAATCCTTCGTGTCATTGTAACTCCTGAAAGACTCACTGTGCTAAATAAATTGGCCTTCTCTGGACACATCTCTTTGGCAACAGAAATAAGGCATTCTTTAACAAATTATCCCTCCACAAAAGGTTTGCCATTGCACGCTATTAGCTTGGCAACTTGAAAACTTGCCCGCAGTGAGGAAGTATTTAACTGCTTCTGCTTCACAAAAGTATTTTGCTGAGTCATCAGTGTATGTTTCAGTTGTAATGTTTTATTATCTTTTCTCACTTCTCCAACCAAACAATCATATTTATCTTTATGTTGAGTTTGATAGTGGCGTCACAAATTGTATTCTTTGAACACAGCAACTATATTCTGGCATATCAGACACACAGCTTTTTCTTTGTACTGCATAAAAAAGTAATCATAAGTCCAGTGTTCTTTGAATATCCTACACTTGCCATCAATTTTTCTTTTTCTTGACATCATTGTTTCCCAGGGATTCCAAACTGATATTAGTGAAATACAAATATGTGTGTATATATACACATAGTGTATGAACCCCCATTAGTCCCTGATGTGAACACTTATCCCTTGCAGGCTTTTCTAAGCAGACCAGCTCAGTCCCTCATAGTTCAGTTATATCTCCCTATATAATGCCCAAATTGATATGTTCAGAATCAGCATGTGAACACTGAAAAGGAATTGCAAAATGCATATAAAATTTTCAATGTAACCCCTTTAAAATGCTTTAGCATCGAACCCCTAATTTTCCACATGGGCAATTCAGCACTGAACCCCTAACCTCCCAACCACTGCCCACCCCCTAACTTTGATTTCAGCACTGAACACCTCACCACCCCCAAAGGGGAACTTTCATATGAGTCACCCACAGCCCAATCGGGCAGAACCCCCCATCTGGCAAAAATTTATTTCTATGGCACTTTTGACTGACCTTTGGCAGTGGAGGGAGTGGAGGAAAACCTCACTGACAGGCAGGCACAGCACACAGACACCATGTTGCCTGGGGGTGGAGCAGGTGCCTTTTTACATCATATAGTCACCCACATGTGGTACTCCTTGCCACGTGGAGTCTGGCGCCCTCCAGTGACGTCATCAGCAACACGCGAGCCAAGCACCAGGTGCAAGGGCGCATCAGTGTCCCTCTCAAAATCACCCTCATGCCCACCCTTCCAGCACACAACATGCCGTGGGCGAAGGCAGTTGACATCATCCCTGAGAAACCGTGACACTGAGTTTATATGCTGGCAGGTATCTTGGCAATCAAACAGCACTCACTGCTGACGAGCCGGATCAGACTCCTCTGTGGGTTGGATCAGACTCCTCTGTGGGCCACATGTGGCCTGTAGGCCATAGTTTGAAGACCCCTGCCCTAAACATTGTCTTTTTGAAAAAGTCATGGCTCAGACTTTTCAAAACATATGATCAAGCTAGGTAGTCACTGTCAAGTTAGGGATTAAACATCTTAGAAAACACTATTCTCTTTTCCTACTCCTTTTCTCTTTGATCTAATCTAGCCAGGCATCCAGTGTCACTAGTTCTTACCTTTATCCAACCACAGACTCCATGATCTAGAAATAAGAATGGTAAACAGGTCCATCATGAATCAAAGGAAGAAGACTGACCCATGGTCACTGCAAATAATCTGTATTTTACAAATGAACCTATTTGGAAAGGGGAGTATTCATTAAATATTGGAATTAAATATTGAAATTCTTAAATATTGGAACTCAGGGCATATACGTGCTAGAAGGAAGCCCGCACTACCAAAACTTCCTAAGAACCAAAACACATTCATGGATACTAAGCTACTCTTGTTGCTGCTTGTGACAGCATTGTATTATTGGATGGAGTAAATTAGATACAGAAAAAAGTTAAGATGACTTCTAAAGATATCCTGATTTTCATATTCTTAAAAGATAGAATAAAATTAGGAGAGAACTTTCCAAAGCAACCTATTTAGCTGTCAGTGGCCTAACATTATGAGGCCATCATAATCTTAACAAATATTATTAATTCACTTCTTTCTGGTTTTCTAATTCAAGAGGCTCTTAGAAATTAGGAGATACGCAATTTTCAAGAAAAAATAGTGCTTGTTATCTTTTATTGCTAATGGTCACTCTTATTAAGGTACATGCATTTTGTATTTACTACCTAGCTGGGGAATTTTAGTATATGTTTTAAAAGAAATTTTAGTACATTGCAGTCCAGGTCTCTAAAAATGTCTTTTGATTTCTTCTCTAAACTATGCAGGGATTGCAAGGGTGCCTCTTCTTGTACATATGCTCATGAGACTGACCATATGGTACATTCTGATTATCCACTGAAGCACAACTGTCTTTCTCTTCTATAATAAAAACAGATATGAATCCATCAGATAATCTATATTTACAAAAATTTTTATAAAAACTATCACCAACTTCAAAATGTGCCAACATAATTGATATAGTCACATTACTGAGTCCAGGTATATTCTCAATAGGATTTCTCCATTTTCACAGACATGATCTAAAATAAGTATGATGGGACTTCTCAGGCATTGCTTAGCAATGTGAATGAACAAATATCAGCATCATGCTGAGACATATATACCAGGACTTAAAATATATTGTCCACCTTATAAATAATGTATAAATTTACAATTTTGTTAAAGCTATGATTTTAAGCAAGCATAAGGTTAGGAAGGGTGTAGGGTAGGACAGTAATGCACTGCTGAGCTCTGAAAAAATGAAGAAATATGTCAATATCTAAATTTTCTGCCAGTGAATTACCCACAGAAACATAATTGCTGCATCGATTGTATTCTGCAGCTATCATTATTGGCTTGATCAAAATATGCATCCACCAAAGAAAACAATATTTTCTTCTACCAAGAGGACTGAAATCAAACAAAGCCTATATAACCAAAAATGAAGACTTGAGCCAACAACAACCTCAAAGACAATTACCTATCACAAATAACATGCAAGTATATACTTACATTGTATACATATAAATGCATATAAACAGAAGAAAATATTACTCTCCTGTAGTTCTTTGACATTCTTAAACTTAAGGTACTGTTCTACTGAAATAGAAACACTACAGGAAATTAATATCCTCTCGAGAAATCATCATTTGAGGTTGCAAATTCAATAATTATTAAAATTGGCCAACTAAAACATTAATGCAATGTTCAGATTATGCATATGTCACTCAATTTTTTTTATAATATTAGTTATTTTATCATACATATTTTGCTTTGTTTTGTTTTGGGATCACATACAGAGATGCTCAGGGATTACTCCTGACTATGCACTCAGAAATCGCTCCTGGCTTTGAGAGACTATATGGGATACTGGCGATTGAACCCAGGTCCATACTGGGTTAGTGCATGCAAGGCAATCGCCCTACCACTGCGCTATAGCTCTGGTCCCAATTACATTTTTATTTTTTATAATAGTTAATATCTGTAAGTACTTAGAACTTACACCTTATAAAATTGTGCCTGCTATAAGGCATAAAACACCACAATGAGGAGAATAATTTTTTATTTGAAACATCCTTTATGTTTTTATTTATGAAGACAGTCTAGTTACCTTTCTTTTTTTTTAATTTATTTTGTTTTTGTTTTCTGGGCTACACCTGGTGCTACTAAAGGGTTATTTCTTGCTCTGAACTAAAGGAACACTTGGTGTTTTGAGGGACCATCGGTCATTTGGGGGATTGAAGTTATATCAGCAGCTTGAAGGCAAATGTCCTACCCACTTACTATCACTCCATAGTTTTCTTTCTGTGTACATCAGATATTATCTGTTTTGTCAATTTTTTTAAATTCACCGTAAAAGAGCTAAAATGCATCTCTTGTGCCTTTGATAATGCTATACATATTAAAATGTCTTAGTAATTGTTATTTTCTGGCCTATTATATTATAAGAAAATATTTTATAAAATACAATTATATCAAATGATTTGATAGGCTGTGTAAGAATTCTGGTGCAGGGTAGGCTATTAGTGGTTATGTTTAGAGGGGTCAAAATTTATATGAACATCTGAACTTCACAGTTGTCAGGGTCATAAAATCTTTATGCTGTTCAAGGTCAATTATATTTATAACTATATGGGGTGATGGAAAAAAAGCTCTGTGATCACATAGTTCTCCATACAGGCTTCAACTTATATTTTTCTTTTCTCAAAATCTTTTCTCAACTTGACCCCTTAACCCCATATTTTGAAACCTTTCCCATGCTTTCCCCCAACAAAGATTCTACATCAGTATCAATTACTGCTGGAATTTCTGAACACTCTGATGAAAATTTTTTGCCACAATGAGTCTGCTCTCATTTGCTTTCCAGCTGGTTTTGTTGAGCTTCTCCTTTTTCCCCTATAACTTTGTGGACCATTCAATGGACGCTTTCAAAGAACATGTTATTCCGTGAACATCCTTCCTAAATCTTCTTTGATTCTTTGCTCATATCTCTGTCACTTAGATTGGCAACACGCCCACCTCAACCTTAATCTTCTACAGCCCTCATGAAACATTTCAGAAGAAGGTATCTGCTTTGAATACATGCTGCTTTTTCTAGGCAGTGCCAGGTCAGAAGAAAATGTCTTTGTTTAGATTTGTATAGGGCTCTTTCCTCTGTGACAACAGAATTCCAGAAAAAGAAATGGTGGGTGGAAACTCATCTCCCACTTTTTTTCTAAACCAAATGCAGTAGTCTCTTGGTTTTATCAGAGTTGGATACAAAGCCTTTAAAACCATCTGTGTTTTAGAATACAGAACAAATTTTTAGTGTATGCAAAAGTAATTATATTTCTATTTTTGTATTTTTTTATTTCGGTTTTATTTGGTTAGGGGACAAAAATTTTGATAATATATATTCTGTGTATACACACACCACAAAGTTACATTCCTGGTTAATTTCTAGAGCAGTGTGCATTTTAAATACTCTAGTAGGTTTAGGGGAACTATTTCATTATCTAACATGCATATTTCTTCAACAAAGGTATAACTAACAAATTAATAAATAAAAATTATTAACAGTTTTATGACAGAGTAGACCATTTATGTTTTTATATTTATTTTTTATTTTGGTTTGTTTATTTTCTGGGCCACACCCAGTAACGCTCAGGAGTTACTCCTCAGTATATGCTCAGAAATTGTTCCTGGCTTGAAGACCATATGAGACCCTGGGAAATCGAACCATGGTCTATTTTAGATTAGCATGTGCAAGGCAGATGCCCTACTGCTTGCACCACCACTCTGACTCCCAGACTAGACCACTTTAGCTTCATGATGTGAGTTCATCTTAGATTGAGCATCTGCAAATTTTCTTGCAATTTATATTGCAGCAATATTTCATAGAACATTAGAAGGCAAATCTGACCTGATTAAAGAGTTGTTCTCCAATACCAGCACATGTTAACAAAATGCACACACTCAGATCAACACATATATCAAGATAAAAAATATTTTACAAACAAAAAAAGGAAAAGGACTAAATGTTAATTATCACTGACTAGTAAGTAAGTCAAAATATTTGTATTTCTTTTCTATCCTTGGTTGCCACATCCTTAGGTTGCTTAATAAATAAAACCTATTTTTTAATTTTTCCCAGAAGACAGGTTAGGAGCTGAAGCAGTCATTATTTGCTTTACTTCCTTATTCTATCTAATGAAGATAAGACGTTCTGAGATTTGTCAATGAATCACAGACTTTGAAACAATACACCACTTTAATTTTTTTATATTTGTGTCTGTGTCTATGAATAAGAACAAAGGAGTAATTCAGGCACATTAAACTAAACCTTCTTAATCTAGACTCAATTTACATATGTTGACATTTAACTTTCATTACATAAAATGTGTTTTATAAAAGAAATAGAAACTTTTGTGCCAGGATTAACATTTCTTATGTATGGAAGGAAATATCTTGCCTTAATATATGAATTACATAAATCTACATTGCTTTGTTTCTACAAAGATAGCAAAATTGTCCCTTTCTTGTTAAACAGCATGAACTATCCTTATAAAAATGTGACTACTTTAGTGTAGAAAGTCTGCATAATGAAAAAATCAGTATCTATAATATAAAATAATATATGTCTGTCATCATCAAGCTGCATGCTACATATACATAAATATGTATATATGAATATGTACATATATATACTTAAAACCTCAATTTTTTTTTACAATTTAGAGTTCTTTTATACTAATTTGCTTATAATCCAGAGAAAACTGAATGAAAACTAATATAGTACACAGGAACAATTAATACAGATATGTAGTTAAAACTACTCTAAAGAGCAAATTAAGATTATCAACCATTACTAATGGATCATTTTCATAAATCCTACTCATATCTATTTTTCTTCTACAAAAAGTCTGTGGGCATGTACCTAAGTTTTTATTAAAATCTTACCTACCTGACTTTAGAATAAACAAACAAATCATTTGCTAGAAAGTATTACTGGTAGTAGATTTGTCTTAGTCTGATTTCCCTTGAAATCAGTGCCTGAGATAAGAGTTTGTCTGCTAGATAATTTGTAGAAGGTTATAATTGTCAAAATGAGAATGAGAAAGTGGGGACCCCATTAAAGTAGAGATTGTCAGGCTAGGTATTAAGGTAATTCATCCATACATCACTGGGAGAACAAAGGTGATCTATCCGCACATCACTGGAAACCATCTGAATTACATGCATATTGATTACATGATGTGCTTCTAAAGGATGAAAGATGACTATTCCACTACTACTGATTTATTCTGCTGGTTGATGGATCCTCATAGCATTCACTGCCTTTAGTTGGAGTGTTCTTGCACTTGGTTTGATCAAGAGAATTGAGTAAACCTATCACATAGATAAAGATGCTTTGCAATTTATGAGAATGTGTCTTTACACTTGTGAAACATTGCATGCATAAAGTTACAAGTAACAGAATTGTAAATTTGTGACAAAAAGCAAGTAAAATTTGTGTACAGTGTCATTAGGGAGGCTTAATTTGGAAGAGATCTGATTTGGTCTCTTTCTCTTATATAGAGATATAAGATATATATCTTTTCCTTCTATAAGTCATGCAAACTTGTTAATAAGAATATAGTAATGTTACATGCTCTGAAAATATTACAAACACATGTCTCTAGATATGTACATATCTGATCCTGGGAAAGGATGCATTTATATTTAAACAATTATACTGACATAAACAGGAAACATTCTCATGCCTCCACCTACCAGCAGCAATATTAGGAACGCTCAAAGCTTGATTTCCAAGAAACCACACTAGCATCATCACTACAACCAAAGATGTACTTTGAAATATAAAAAGAAGATGTCAGCAGCAGAAAGCTGAGAGGTTAAGAAAGAATATACATTATTACTAATAATCAAATAGAAAATGAATGATGCATTTGATTGATAACAAGTTTGACTGATATTTCACATAAAGAAGATAGACAACCCTAATATTTGGACAAAGATGGCTAAGGAAATAGAGCAGCTACATAATTTAGAAATTGTTTAAAATCATGGGGCCGGGCGGTGGCGCTGGAGGTAAGGTGCCTGCCTTGCCTGCGCTAGCCTAGGATGGACCGTGGTTCGATCCCCCGGCATCCCATATGGTCCCCCAAGAAGCCAGGAGCAACTTCTGAGCGCATAGCCAGGAGTAACCCCTGAGCGTCACAGGGTGTGGCCCAAAAACCAAAAAAAAAAAAAAATCATGATCAGATTTACAATTTATGAAGTTTACCTAAATAAGGAGATTGCACTAAGACATGCAAAGCTGAAAATAGATAGATGGCAAGAAAGTAAGGGCAAAAACAAAACAAAACAAAACAAAACAAAAAAACGGCAAGAGAGGTGTTAGATGCTGGCAACGAGAAAAAGAAAAATTTGGAGTATAATAAGTATTGTGATATAAGTCTTCTTCTATGTTTCTGTCTCATTTATAAGGTGATTTGGCTGGCAAGGAGAAGATGGATATGATTACTATGGAAGCAACATATAATAAAAAATTGTTAATAACCAAGTCAATGTTTTGTGAATATGGAAAATTTCTTTCTGATGCTCATTAATTTCTGCTTAGGTGGCATGAAAGAGGGAAAAGTGCTAGAGCAGACTTTCCAAACTAGGTTTCCAATTGGCATACTTTTTAATAAAGCAAGCCTAATTGGTCAGTTTAAAAAACTGAAGCAAGGAGCCAGAGAGATAGCATGGAGGTAAGGCGTTTGCCTTTCATGCAGACGGATGGTGGTTTGAATCCCAGCATCCCATATGGTTCCCTGTGCCTGCCAGGGGCGATTTCTGAGCATGGAGCAAGGAGTAAACCCTGAGCAAGGGACTGGGTTGTCAGTACAATGCAAAGAGATTTTTCTTGTTCATAGCTAACCTGGGTTCAAATCCTGGCATTCTGCACGGCCATCTAAATACTGCCAAGAGTAATTCCTGAGTATTGCCTAACGTGAGATCAAAATTTAAAAAAAATAAAAAAAATTAAAAAGAAAAAAAAAGAAGCAGAATGCAAAACCTCAAGCAACTCATAGTAATAATGTGTAATGTTTTGATTCAAACTGTTTTTATGCTTTTAAAATTTTTGCTTACTTTTTAAAACAATATTTTAAGAAAATTTTTCCTAGGTAACCTTCTAATTATCTTAATTCACTTGATACTTAGAGGGATGAATATGCTTGGATTCATTTCCTTATAATCAATTAACTTGCCTAGGCAGCCAATAAAAGCAACATTAAGATGTGGTGTATTACTTCTAGTATTATATTATAGCAACTGACAATAATAACAGTAATAATTATCCAATTTCAAGATGGAGAAGTACCTTTGACCTCTATTTGATCCCTCTGGTCTATCTAAGTCTGATTCAGCATTGATTTCTTTCCCAAGGAATCTGCTATAATCATGTTTTAGCTGATTTATCACTATATGCTTGCTAGTTAGCAATTTCTCATCTTGAACTTGCTTCCCTCTTATTTTTCCACCATGAAAAGACATATTGAAATGTTCTTTTTTTTTTTCTTCAAAGTAAGGCAAATTCTCCAAGCATCCTTCCATATTTCTCTCAGTGGGTGGTGTTAAGTGACCTAGTCTTTGAGAATCATCTTAATTATACGATATATGTTGGCAGGGCAAAACCCAAACATAAATATAATAAAGCTTTTTGCAAGAGATCTAATTTAGATTTAAATATGGTAATAAAGGAAAACATATGTTCAGAAAACACAGGGTTTAGGTTCTAGAGCTTTTATTGACCGTTTTTTATAATATAGAGTGAAGTCACTTAATATTTCTGGATTTTATGACTTAAAAACTACTTTTAACTGAAAATATAATTTACACACAAATACTCCTATGAAATAATTTAAGTGTACCTCCAGGTTGTGATAAAATGATAAAAACTATAAACATAATTTTATAAATATATAATGAGAGATAAAAATATTTAGTATAGGATTTAGTCATCATTTAGAAGGACTCAGAATCATTTCAGCAGTATTTAAAATGAAAAAAACATACCTCTAAAATTTCCCAATAGAAAACTCACTCCCCAAAGAACATAATTCGGATCTGATAGAAAAAGGAACATGACTACGTTTTTCATGTTGCATCAGTCTCCCTTCAAAAGACTTATAACCAAGGCAGATCATTCTTTTTTTTTTTTTTTTTTTTTTTTTTTTTTTTTTTTTTGATTTTTGGGCCAAACCCGGTAACACTCAGGGGTTACTCCTGGCTATGTGCTCAGAAGTTGCTCCTGGCTTGGGGGACCATATGGGACACCGGGGGATCGAACCGCGGTCCGTCCAAGGCTAGCGCAGGCAAGGCAGGCACCTTACCTTTAGCGCCACCGCCCGGCCCCGGCAGATCATTCTTAACTGAAGTATTTTTAAATTTTCCTACCAATTAACAGTTCTTGGTACATAGCCATCACATGACAGTTCACCAGGAAAAAAAGATTTGTATTGTGCAAGCCAACAATTCCAAGATCTTCTAAATTTAATATCTTTATATTATTTTTCTTCTTATTTCATGCTTCCTATATTTAGGAGTGGCTGGAAGTTATATTCTGACACATTATCTCTCATGGCCCCAACTAGGTAAGTCAGCCAGTTGCTGAATCTTTGCTAGTCACCATGGAAAAGAGGAAGAGAAGGTGACAGAAAGTAGAGTGGTCTTGAATTGACCTCTTTCAAATAAATAGTTATTTTAGATCACATTTCATGAGCTAAACAAGTCACATGACTTTATCAAATCCAAAGATGATAGGAATGTTATATTCTACCACACACCCTGAGAAACTATAACTAATGAACACACTTGCTAGTTTAGCAAGTGAATATCATAAAAAATTATGTTTGTTCTGAAAAAACTAGAGAACTATTTTTTTCTTCAGATTTAGATGTATAATGGCTAATTCTCCTATTATGTCAACCATGAATCAAATTTTTCCCAGAAAATAACTCTCGCCCTGCTGTGCTTCTTCTGAGGAAACTTAGGACCTAAAGAAAACCATGTCCTATGCTTCTCTGTCTTTTCTGAATCTATGAAGCTATCCTCAGAGCCCTGGGAAGTGAACCCCCCAAAAACTGCATTCTGAAGCTACTCAGTGAGCAAGTGAGTGAGTAAGAAATGGCTGACTGTGGGGACTGCCAGGTGAAGTTCAGATTGCTTCACCTGTGGAGTCTCCACCCTGCTGTGCCTCATCTGAGGAAACTGAGGACCTAAAAAAAATCCTGTCCTATGCTTCTCTGTCTTTTCTGAATCCTTGAAGCTCTCCTCAGAGCCCTAAGAAGCAATCCCCCAAAAACTGCATTCTGAAGCTACCCAGCGAGAAAGTAAGTGAATAAGAAATGGCTGACTTTACAAGCCCAGAAAGGGGAAGCCACTGAATTCTGCTGGAACTCAGATGCCAGCACCCCTATCTGCCTGTTTTCTGTGCTGTGCACCATTTTCAGCCTGATTTCATCCTGTGTGTGGCTCATTTGCATACTGCTCACCTTCCCTGGAGCCTTCCCTTGAGGTGAGCTTACACACCCAGAAAGGGGAAGCCACTGAACTCTGCTGGAACTCAGATGCTAGCACCCCATCTACCTGTCTTCTGTGCTGTGCACCATTTTCGGCCTGATTTTATCCTATGTGTGGCTCATCTGCAGACGGCTTGCCTTCCCTGGAGCCTTCCCTAGAGGTGAGTTTACAATCCCAGAAAGAAGCTGCTGAACTCTGCTGGAACTCAAATGCCAGCACTCCTATCTGCCTGTCTTCTGTGCTGTGCTCCATCTTTGGCCTGATTTCATCCTGTGTGTGGCCCATCTGTGGATGGCTCACCTTCCCTGGAACTTCCCTGGAGGTGAGTTTACAAGCCCAGAAATGGTGGAACCAGAGGAGCATGGCCGCTCTACTTCACACCCCGGCCATGCACATCATTTAGCCAATGAATACAACCATAACACATAGAAAAACCCACAATATAACTGTCACAATGGAGAAACAATGCAGGCCAGCGCCAGACATAAAGAATGACGATGGCAACTCTGATGACTTGAACATGACCAACCAACTAATCAGTCTCATAGATAAGGAGTTTTGAATCGCAATATGGAAGATGTTCAAAAAACTTAAAAAATTATAGAAGATAACACTAATAAAAATCAAGAGAATATGAAGATAGAAATCAGAAAACTCCAAACTAAAATTTCAGGTCAAATAACAGGTCTGAAAAACTCAGTAGATGAATTGAAGAAAAACATGGTTGAGATATCCCATGGGTTACAGCAACTGAGAATAGAATCAGTACTCTGGAAGATGAGATGAATAACAATTCCATACAGCAGAAGAAATTGGGAAGAAGCCTTAAAGCAAACAATCAAACAATGGAAAAATTACTCAAAGAATGAGAACAGATGAAAATAGAAGTCTATGATAAGCTCAACAGGAACAACTTAAGAATCATTGGAGTCCCAGAGACCCAGAAAGAAAATCTCCAGGAAGAATCAAGGGTCAAGAACATCATTAAAGAGAAACTACCAGAGCTAATGAATACATGCGTACGAATCCCACAGACAGAGACAGAATTCTGAAAGCAGTAAGATTGGAAAGAGAAATTACATTTAAGGAACATCCTTGAGATTTACAGCAGAACGGTCACAGGAAATACTCAAGGCCAGAAGGCAGTGGTGGGACACAGTGACAAAACTCAATGAAACAAATGCTTCACCTAAATACTGCACCCAGCAAAACTCACTTTCAGGTTTGAAGGAACGATACATGGTTTCAAGACAAACAACAGCTCAGAAATTTTACAGACTCAAAACCATTCTTAAAAGAAAAATTGAAAGGCCTAGTTTAAGACAAGACTGACCAACAGACACACTAAACTTTGATATAAATATGGCACTAACTCCCAGGACAATTCTTTCTCTCAATGTCAATGGACTAAATGCACCAGTTAAGAGACACAGAGTGGCTAAATGGATCAAAAAACTCAATCCAACCTTCTGCTGCCTACAAGAAACACACCTGAATAGTCAGAACAAACATAGGCTCAAAATAAAAGGCTGGAGGAAAATCATCCAAGCAAACAACACCCATAAAAAAGCTGGATTGGCCATACTAATATAAGATGATGTAAACTTTATACTTAGGAAAGTTGTAAGGGACAAAGATGGACATTTTGTAGTAATCAAGGGATACATACAGCAGGAAGAAATCACTCTCCTAAACATATATGCACCGAATGAGGGGGCCAGCAAAATATTTAATAAAATTGTTGACAAATCTGAAAAATAATATCAATAACAACGCAATAATTGTGGAAGACCTCAACGTGGAATTGTCAACACTTGACAGGTCAACTGGACTAAAACCTAACAAGAATATACTAGACCTGAAAAAAGAAATGGAGGAAAGAGGCCTAGTAGATATAGACCGCCAGAAGCCGGATACATATTTTTCTCTAATGTACATGGGACATTCTCCAGAATAGACTACATGCTAGCACATAAAACTTACCTCTATAACATCAAGAGGATAGAAATTTTGCAGGCTACCTTTGCTGACCACAAAGCCCTGAAATTATATGTGAATTACAAAGGGACACAGAAGAAAAATTTTAATACCTGGAAGTTAAACAGCCTAATATTGAATAACAAGTGGGCCCAAGATTAAATCAAAGAGAAAATCCAAACCTTCCTAGAAACAAATGACAATGGAGAAACAAACTCTCAGAACCTATGGGACACAGCAAAAGTGGTACTGAGAGGAAAATTTATAGCTCTGCAAGCACACATCTGGAAAGAAGAAGGGGCTTATCTGAATAGCTTAATGACGCAGCTCATAGAATTAGAAAGTACTCAACAAAAGTTCTCAAAAATAGGGAGACAGAAGAAAATAACAAAGCTGAGAGCAGAAATCAATGAAGTGGAAACCCGAAAATCAATCCAAAATATCAACAAAAGCAGAAGTTGGTTCTTTAAAAACTTAAACAAGATTGATAGACCACTGGCAAAATTAACAAAGAAAGAGAGACAGAGAAACTTGATAACTCATATTAGGAATGAAAAAGGAGAGATCACTACTGATATGGTAGAGATCCAAAGGGTTATCAGAAACTACTTTGAGAAACCCTATGTCACTAAAAATGAAAACCTGGAAAAAATGGATAAATTTTTGAACTCTTATAATCTTCCATGGTTGAATGAAGAGGATGTAGTATATCTAAACACACCCATCACTATTGAGAAAATTAAGACATTAATCAAATGTCTGCCCCAAAACAAAAGCCCAGGCCCAGATGGATTCATTAATGAATTCTTTCAAACCTTTCAAGAGGAACTTCTACAAATCCTGGCAATACTCTTTCATGAAATTGAAAAAAAGGAACACTTCCAAATAACTTTTATGAAGCCAACATCACCTTGATACCTAAACCAGACAGAGATGCTACAAAAAATTTTACAGACCAATATCGCTAATGAATACAGGTGCAAAGATCCTGGCAAATAGGATTCATTGCCTCATTAAGAAAATCATCCATTATGATCAAATAGGTTTCATCACAGGAATGCAAGGCTGGTTTAACATCAGTAAATCTATCAATATATTACACAACATCAACAACAAGAAAAATAGAAATCACATGATCATATCCATAGACACAGAGAAAGCATTTGATAAGATCCAACATCCATTCTTGGTCAAAACTCTCAGCAAGACGGGAATGAAGGAAACTTCTCAATATAATTAAGGCCATATACTATGAGCCAGAGGCAAATATTGTCTTCAATAGTGAAAAACTGAAAGCCTTTCCTCTAAATTCTGGCACAAGATAAGGCTGTCCTCTTTCACCACTCCTATTCAACATAGCACTGGAAGTACTCGCTATAATGATTAGGCAAGAAAAATATATTAAGGGAATCCAGATAGGAAAGGAAGAAGTCAAGCTCTCACTGTTTACAGATGACATGATATTCTACATAGAAAACCCTAAAGTCTCTACAAAAAAGCTTCTAGAAACAATAGACTCATATAGCAAGGTGGCAGGCTACAAAATTAACACACAGAAATCAATGGCCTTTCTATACACCAATAGTAATAAGGAAGAAATGGACATTAAGAAAACAGCCCCATTTACAATAGTGCCACCCAAACTCAAATATCTTGGAATCAACTTGACTAAAAATGTGAAGGAAACAAAAAGGAAAAAAATGTGAAAAACCTATAAAACTCTGCTCCAAGAAATAAGAGAGGACATGTGGAAATAGAAGTATATACCCTGCTCATGGCTTGACAGGATTAACATCATTAAAATGGAAATACTCCCCAAAGCATTGTACATATTTAATGTGATCACTCTAAAGATACCCATGACATTCTTCAAAGAAGTGAATCAGGCACTTTTGAAATTCATTTGGAACAATAAACACCCTAGAAATGCGAAAGCAATCATTGGGAAAAAGAATATGGGAGGAATTACTTTCCCCAACTTTAAACTGTACCACAAAGCAATAGTTATCAAAACAGCATGGTATTGGAATAAAGACAGGCCCTCAGATCAGTGGAATAAGCTCGAATACTCAGAGAATTCTCCCCAGACATACAATCACCTTATTTTTGATAAAGGAGCAAGAAATCCTAAATCGAGCAAAGAAAGCCTCTTCAACAAGTGGTGTTGGCACAACTGGCTAGCCACTTGCAAAAAATTGAACTTAGACCCCCAGCTAACATCATGTACAAAGGTAAAATCCAAATGGATAAAAGACCTCAATATCAGACGTGAAACCATAAGATATATAGAACAACATGTAGGTAAAACACTCCAGGACATTAAGAATAAAGGCATATTCAAAGAGGAAACTGCACTCTCCAAGCAAGTGAAAGCAGAGATTAACAGATGGGAATATATTAAACTGAGAAGCTTCTGCACCTCAAAAGAAATAGAGCCCAGGATAAAAGAGTCCCCACTAAGTGGGAGAAAATATTCACCCATTACCCATCAGATAAGGGGCTAATCTCCAAAAATACAAGGCACTGACAGAAATTTACAAGAAAAACATCTAATCCCATAAAAAAAATGGGGAGAAAAAATGGACAGACACTTTGACAAAGAAGAAATCCAAATGACCAAAAGGCACATGAAAAAAATGCTCCACATCACTAATCATCAGGGAGATGCAAATCAAAACAACTATGAGGTACCACCTCACACCACAGAGATTGGCACACATCACAAAGAATGAGAACAAGCAGTGTTGGCGGGGATGTGGAGAGAAAGGAACTCTTATCCACTGCTGGTGGGAATGCCGTCTAGTTCAAACTTTATGGAATGCAATATGGAGATTCCTCCAAAAACGAAATCAAGCTCCCATAATATCCAGCTATACCACTCCTGGGAATATACCCTAGGAACACAAAAATACAACACAAAAACCCCTTCCTTACACCTATATTCATTGCAGCACTATTTACCATAGGAAGACTCTGGAAACAGCCAAGATATCCTTCAACAGATGAATGGCTAAAAAAACTGTGGTACATATACATAATAGAATATTATGCAGCTGTCAGGAGAGATGAAGTCATGAAATTTTCCTATACATGATGTACATGGAATCCATTATGCTGAGTGAAATATGTCAGAGAGGGAGAGAAATATGCAGAATGGTCTCACTCATCTATGGGTTTTAAGAAAAATGAAAGACATTCTTGCAATAATAACTTTCAGACACAAAAGAGAAATGAGTTTGAAGTTACAGCTCACCTCATGAAGCTCACCACAAACAGGGATGAGTTTAGTTAGATAAATAACTAAGTTTCGAACTATCCTAATAATAAGAATGTATGAGGGAAATAGAAAGCCTGTCTAGAGTACAGGCGGGGGTTGTGTGGGCGGAGGGAATTTTGGAACATTGGTGATGGGAATGTTGCACTGGTGATGGGTGGTGTTCTTTACATGACTGAAACCCAACCACACTCATGTATGTAATAAATTTGTTTAAACAAAAAAATTAAAAAAAAATTGGTTTAAATTTGGCAATGATATTTTCACAGCCACTGCTGGCTACACCATGTAGTCAGTTTAAGTATTTTCTGTTAGAATCATTGTATAAACATTGTAGACTTTGGCTAATGTCTAGATTGTGCCAACTACTTAATCCAAGTTGCCTGTCAAAACCATTAAGAGTGAATCAAATTGTAGTGTCCCTTTTTCTAAGATGAATACTAGCTTTTGCTTCTCAAGCTGTAATGACCCTTCAAACGAGCTCAATGATCTCAATGAGAAAAAAATACCAACTTCCGCTCCCATAGATTGCGACAAACTCATAACGACGTATTTGCATAAAGTACACAGTCTCTTTCCATAATTGTAATATTACTTTGATATCCTACTTGCAACAGAACAAAAAAAAAACCCACTGTGATATATTTTATGCTTGTTTTATAGCAAAATAAGTGAGCAGTTGACCAGTAGGATAAATGGAGACATTCACAGATAGCTAATAATTATCTTGCCAAAACTTTATGGATGCCAAGGAGATCAGAACCTTTCCTATTCATATCCCTGCCCCACCCTATCTATCATACCTCAACTCTTACTCCCCCTTTTGCTAGATAAAGTATAGCATCACAAGTTAGGAAATTATAGACTCCAGGTATACCCCCATTTTCAAGCTCATGATTTGCACAATAATCACATTTTCTCTATTTTATGCTCTGTTGTATTCATGTTTGCTTTACTGTGTCCATCAGGCACAGGATATATTAAAGTTTGGTATCAATTAAATCCTTTCCACTGGCAACTGGAATCAGATCAGTTCAATCCCCTCCGGTGGCCTATGAGTGGTAGTGCTGTTAATTTTTCCCCACTGGCCTATAGTGCACATTTTCCATCCTTGCTATGTAGCTAAATACCTTATTTATATTTATATAAAAATTAAAAATAAATGCAATTTATGACTAAGATTGAGGAACCTATTTGTTAAAATAGCAGTTTCTTACCCTACCTTTAATATATAATCTATATGGAGTTCTTAAATATTTAAGCATATTCTGGGGCCAGAGCAATAGCAGAGTGGGTAGGGCATTTGCCTTGCATGCGGCTGACCCAGGTTCAAACCCCTATTCCCATATAGAGACTGCCAGATGTGATTACTATACGAAGAGCCAGGAGTAATTTCTCAGCACCACTAAGTGTGGTCACAAAAGAAAACAAAATAAATTTAAGCAGATTCTTAAATGAAATGATCTCAGTAATTTTCAATGACCTAATAATCTTATTTTCTTGGAAGAGGGCATTAGGCTAAGGGGTATAAGGAATGAGAGTAATGAATTCCAAACACAGAGAAACACAAAAAAAGAAACATAAATAGAATACATTTTTGATGGTTTGAAAAATAATAGTAGAAATAAGTTACATGAATAAGTTTAGAAGAAAAGTAAGAAAAAATGAACTATATTAAAACATGAGAGGTAAAGCTAAAACCTGCACTAGACAATAAAGAAGAGCCACTGAATATTTTAAGAATATGTATGCCAGTTTTTATGTATTTTAGGGACATATATAAGAGACTTGAACTATTAAGAACATGATTCTAAAGAAAATAGGATAGTTGGGAGATGCTATCAGACTCCACTTAACAGAGAAATCAACAGGTTTCATTACTTAGGGCAAATCAAATTCTATGTATATCTCAGCTAATTAATATATAAATATAATTTTAAAAAATAAACAAGAATTTAATGATAATGAACTTATAAAATTGTATATTTGATAAATGGTTGCGCTGAATTTGACTTCATATCCCTTTTTCTCCAGAGTCTAAATAAATACTATCTTGGATTAATGCAGTATTAAATTTGATTGTGATGATAAGGTAGTAGATCCACTTCACTGAAATAAAATTGAAGAATGATATGATATGAAGCATAAGCATCAAGCCTTCTGCTAGGAAAGTCAGTCACTGATCTTGAAAGGATTTTATATTTTAATAGGATACTATAAAAGGTAAAATGAATAGCTTTCAACCACATAGTCAACATAGTTAAAACTATCATGCCAATATTGTTGGCCATATTTTATTTAATCTTTGATTCCACAGAACATTTTCTTTCACTGTTACTGAATTTAAATTTAGTAAAACACATCATGGACCACTTGAAAGAATATTGTACTTTTCCAATTATAACATTATGTAATGGATTCTAATCCAATGCGTTGAGCCCATAAGGAGGGCTAAAAATTGTTCCCCAAGACCAATGCTATAAAAACTCATGAATTTATGCATTTTAGCTACTCTAATTATCATCATGGTTAGAAATGGCATTACTTCATATATAATAAAATAATCTGTTCAGATAGCTGCCAGCTTAACTTCAAATTCCAGGCAACCATCATTTAATTTTGTACAAAATGGCATGTTTATTAACTTATTATTCAAGATTAGCTTATCTCATGACATCTATACCTGATGAATGGAGAATAACTCTACAGCAATTTTTAATTTCTTTGCTTAGAAAATGCAGGTTATATCACTTCTCGGCCTTTTGGCTAAGATCAAGTGTAGTATCTGTTCTTATCAGTTTAATATCTGATACGTCCTCTATCCTAGAACAATATATTAAATGGATTTTTGGAGCTGGGAGTCGGAAGAGGAGCTTGCTCCGTCCACTCCGTGCATCGACCCGGTATTGCAGTACTTCCGGGAACGGTGCACCCCCTCTTGAAAAAAGAAAAAAGTAAATACAGGTTATATATTATCATATATATGTATACATATTATTATATGAATTCAAGGCATCAATTAACTCTGTTGCTAATCATCTATGAGTGTCAAGTGAGTTGTTATTGTTGAAGAAGGTCCTTCCCGAAAATCAATATACAATTAGTATTTCTGCAGCAAACACAAAAATTCCATAAAGGCATTGACTATAGATTTTGAGAAAAGTGTTGATAATGTATCCTATAATGACCTGAAACTGACCATGGCAAGGTAAGTCTATATTGCTTCCAAAGAAAACTATTGATTTCTCTTCGAGCATGGTTCTTAGAACAATAGCTTATGGAGGAATAAAATATGAAGACACTTCTCAGAAATAAATTATCAGTTGGGGAATTGCCAGCAAAAGAAATTCTGGGAGTCTCTTCCTTAAAAATGAACAAGTCCTATTTTATTGTAGTATTCTGGACATCAAAAGAAAGCATGTACTTTGCATAATTATGGGTGAAAATTCACTTATGTGAATCTGGAAGTGTATTTTGTAAATAAGAGAATGTAAGGTTTTTAAATCTGGGCTTTTTCATGTGCTTTTGGCCATTTGTATTTCTTCTTTGAGGAAGTGTCTATTCATTACTACTCCCCAATTTTTGATGGGGTTAGATGTTTATTTTCTTGTTAAATTTTGTCAGTAGCTTGTATATCTTAGATATTAGCCCCTTATCTTATCTGTGTAGTAATCACAATTTTCATTGAAACGCAGAAGCTTCCGAGTTTAATGTAGTCCCATTTGTTTATCTCTACTTCCACTTGTTTGGACAGTGGTGTTTCCTCCTTAAAGATGCCTTTAGTCTCAATATGAAAGAGTGTTTTACTTACAGGTTCTTTCATATTCCTTATTATTCAGAGTCTGATATCAAGGTCTGCTCCACATCACTAATCATCAGGGAGATTCAAATAAAAACAACAATGAGGTACCATCTCATGCCACAAAGACTGGCACAAATCACAAATAACAAGAACAATCAGTGCTGTCAGGATGTGGGGATAAAGAAACTCTCATTCACTGCTGGAGAGAATGCTGTTTAGCCTAGCCTTTATGGAAAACAATATGAATATTCCTCAAAAAACTGGAAATTGAGCGCTCATATGATCCAGCAATACCACTACTAGGGCTATATCCTAGGAACACAAAAACACAATACAAAAATGCCCTCTGTATGCTTATGTATTCATTGCAGTGCTATTTACAATAGTCATAATCTGGAAACAACTAAGATGCCCAACAACATATGAATGGCTAATAATACTATGGTACATATATACAATGGAATACTCTGCAGCTGTCAGAAAATGAAGTCATGACATTTTCCTATACATGGATGAACCTGGAAATTATTATTCTTAGTGAAATAAGTCAAAGGAACAGAGAACAATTCAGAATAGTTTTACTAATCTGTGGAATTTAAGAAAAATAAAAGAAGGTATGATATTACCCAGAGATAATAGAGATGAGGGCTGGAATGACCAGCCCACAATATGAATCTTACTACAAAGACTGCAGTTAAAGAAACTAATTAAACTAACAATTATCTAACTTAAAATGGCATAGTGAGTGAAATAGAATATCTGTCTGGAAGACAGGCAGGTGGTGACGGAAGAGGGGGACATTGATGGTAGGAAGTTTGTACTAGTAAAAGGAGTGTACTTTTTATGACTGAAACCTACTAAAAATATGTTTGTAATACTGGTGCTTAAAGATATTATTAAAAATGAATCTGATCATGGTTCAATTTAAAAGAAATGCACACATTTGTAAATAAAGGTAAATGCCAATCACACCAAAAAACAAGAGGGAAATGTTTTTCCTATCCTCACTCACAGTCTCTCCTGCCTGATGTAATTCAGATTAATATATCCAATTATAAAAAGAAACTATCAGAAAATCATTTGTACTTTATTTTTAGAAATTGGGGGTATAAGAAGATATGAACTGTTCTGAAACTTCTTTATCATACTGGTGAGTAGAGCCTTGGATTGGGATCTTTATAGCTCTCATTGCATATGAAGATAATTCATATCTAAACTGGTTTTCTTTCATTCATTTTATAAAACTACTTTCTCTCATTTATATATTTTTTCATTATATTTAAGAAAATGTGTCAGAGACCAAACCCTAATATAGAATTCAGCAGAAAAAACTAGTCTTGTGTGGCAAGAGTACGTAACTTAAGGCATTCATTTATATATATTTTTCATTATATTTAAGAAAATATGTCAGAGACCAAACCCTAATATGGAATTCAGCAGGAAAAACTAGTCTTGTGTGGCAAGAGTATGTAACTTAAGGCATTGGCTAGCCCCAGAGCCCAAAGAAATATCCCAGTTTTCTATCAGGCATACATTTCAGGAAGCTTGTAACATCCTTAAAACTTCACTAACCCTGAGATGTTCCTGTGCCCTTTATGTAAAGATGGCATGTAAAGATTACCTGTAAGGTGACTTCTGTAATGCAGGCTGTCTCATCCTGCCTTCGCTACACCCCCTGTAAAAACGTGCTTAAAAGGAGTTTTTTGCCATTCAATAAATGGAGCCTTGACAAGACTCATTTTGCTTGTCCCCCTACTTTCTCCCCATTCTCTTTTCAGGCTGGGACCCCTCTAAACCCACGAAATAAATTGTCCTGCAGGTCAGGACAGAAATATATTTACAACAATGTTAAATTCATCATTAGCATATTAATCACTGAGGAATTTAATCATAATGAAAAAGAGCCAATATAAAGATTTTCATATCAGAGACACAGAGCCAGAGGTATAGGTCAAAGAGGTTAAGTATAGGTATTGCAAGTGGTTGGCCTGGATCTGCTCTTTTTTTTAATTTCTCTTTTTATTTACACATATTTTCTTTATATATATATTATTTAAACACCTTGATTACATACATGATTGTGTTTGGGTTTCAGTCATGTAAAGAACACCACCCAACACCAGTGCAACATTCCCATCACCAATGTCCCAAATCCCCCTCCTTCTAACCCGATCGCTTCCTGTACTCTAGACAGGCTTTTCATCTCCCTCAGACATTCTCATTATTAGGACAATTCAGAATGTAGTTATTTCTCTAGCTAAACTCATCACTCTTTGTGGTGAGCTTCCTGAGGTGGTCTATAACTTCCAGCTCTTTTCTCTTTTGTGTCTGAAAATTATTATTGCAAGAATGTCTTTATTTTCTTAAAACCCATAGATGAGTGAGACCATTCTGTGTTTTTCTCTCTGTCTCTGACTTATTTCACTCAGCATAATAGATTCCTTATACAGCCAGGTATAGGAAAATTTCATGACTTCATTTCTCCTGACGGCTGCATAATATTCTATTATGTATATGTACCACAGTTTCTTTAGCCATTCGTCTGTTGAAGGGCATCTTGGTTGTTTCCAGAGTCTTGCTATGGTAAATAGTGCTGCAATGAATATAGGTGTAAAGAAGGGATTTTTGTATTGTATTTTTGTGTTCCTAGGGTATATTCCTAGGAATGGAATAACTTGGTCATAAGGGAGCTCGATTTCCAGTTTTTGGAGAAATCTCCATATCGCTTTCCATAAAGGTTGAACTAAACGGCATTCCCACCAGCAGTGGATAAGAGTTTCTTTCTCTCCACATCCCCGCCAATACTGCTTGTTCTCATTCTTTGTGATGTGTGCCATTCTCTGTGGTTTGAGGTGGTACCTCATAGTTGTTTTGATTTGCATCTCCCTGATGATTAGTGATTTGGAGCATTTTTTCATGTGTCTTTTGGCCTTTTGTATTTCTTCTTTGTCAAAGTGTCTGTCCATTTATTCTCCCCATTTTTTGATGGGATTAGATGTCTTTTTCTTGTAAATTTCTCTCAGTGTCTTGTATATTTTGGAGATTAGCCCATTATCTGATGGGTATTGGGTGAACAGATTCTCCCACTCAGTGGCTCCTGTATCCTGGGAAATATTGCCTTTGAGGTGCAGAAGCTTCTCAGCTTAATATATTCCCATCTGTTAATCTCTGCTTTCACTTGCTTGGAGAGTGCAGTTTCCTCCTTGAATATGCCTGTAGTCTCAATGTCCTGGATTGTGTTGCCTATGTGTTGTTCTATATATCTTCTGGTTTCGGGTCTGATATCGAGGTCTTTAATCCATTTGGATTTTACCTTCATACATGATGTTAGCTGGGGGTCTAAGTTCAATTTTTTGCAAGTGGCTAGCCAGTTGTGCCAACACCACTTGTTGAAGAGGCTTTCTTTGCTCCATTTAGGATTTCTTGTTCCTTTATCAAACATTAGGTGATTGTATGTCTGGGGAAAATTTTCTGAGCATTGAAGCCTATTCCACTGTTCTGAGGGACTGTCCTTATTCCAATACCATGCTGTTTTGATATCTATTGCTTTGTAGTACAGTTTAAAGTTGGGGAAAGTAATTCCTCCCATATTCTTTTTCCCAATGATTGCTTTAGCTATTCTAGGGTGTTTATTGTTCCAAATGAATTTCAAAAGTGTCTGATTTACTTCTTTGAAGAATGTCATGGGTATCTTTAGAGGGATCGCATGAAATCTGGACAATTATTTGGGGAGTATTGCCATTTTGATGATGTTAATTCTGCCAATTCATGAGCAGGGTATGTGTTTCCATTTCCACGTGTCCTCTCTTATTTCTTGGAGCAGAGTTTTATAGTTTTCTTTGTATAGGTCCTTCACATTTTTAGTCAGTTGATTCCAAGCAATTTGAGTTTTGGTAGTACTATTGTGAATGGGGTTGTTTTCTTAATGTCTATTTCTTCCTTATTACTATTGGTGTATAGAAAGGCCATTCATTTTGTGTGTTAATTTTGCAGCCTGCCAACTTACTATATGAGTCTATTGTTTCTAGAAGCTTTTTGGTAGAGTCTTTAGGGTTTTCTAAGTAGAGTATCATGTCATCTGCAAACAGTGAGAGCTTGACTGTTTCCTTTCCTATCTTGATTCACTTGATATCTTTTTCTTGCCTAATCACTATAGTGAGTACTTCCAGTGATATGTTGAATAGGAGTGGTAAGAGAGGACAGCCTTGTCTTGTGCCAGAATTTAGAGAGAAGGCTTTCAGTTTTTCTCCATTGAGTATAATATTTGCCACTGGCTTGTGTTAGAATGCCTTAAATATATTGAGAAAGGTTCTTTCCATTCCCAACTTACTGAGAGTTTTGATCAAGAATGGGTGTTGGACCTTATCAAATGCTTTCTCTGTGTCTATTGATATGATCATTTGATTTTTATTTTTCTTGTTGTTGATGTTGTGTATTATGTTGATAGATTTATGGATGTTAAACCATTCTTGCATTCTTGAAATGAAACCTATTTGATCGTAGTGAATTATCTTTTTAATGAGGCATTGAATCCTATTTGCCAGAATTGTGTTGAGGATCTTTGCATCTGCATTCATCAGCGATATTGGTCTGTAATGTTCTTTTTTGTAGCATCTCTCTCTGGTTTAGGTACCAAGGTGATATTGGCTTCATATAAGCTATTTTGAAGTGTTTCTGTTTTTTCGATGTCATGAAAGAGTCTTGCCAGGATCGGTAGTAGTTCCTCTTGGAAAGTTTGAAAGAACTCATTAGTGAATCCCTCTGGGCCTGGGCTTTTGTTTTGGGGCACACATTTGATTACCATTTTAATTTATCAATAGTGATGGGGTGTTTAGATATGCTACTTCCTCTTCCTTCAAACATAGAAGATTATAAGAGTCCAAGAATTTATCCATTTCTTCCAGGTTCTCATTTTTAGTGGTGTAAAGTTTCTCAAAGTAGTTTCTGATTACCCTTTGAATCTCTACCATATCAATAGTGATCTCTCCTTTTTCATTCCTAATATGAGTTATCAAGGTTCTCTCTCTCTTTCTTTGTTAATTTTGCCAGTGGTCTATCAATCTTGTTTATTTTTTCAAAGAACCAACTTCTGCTTTTGTTGATCTTTTGGATTGTTTTTTGAGTTTCCACTTGCTTGATTTCTGCTCTCAGCTTTGTTATTTTCTTCTGTCTTCCTATTTTTGGGTCCTTCTGTTGAGCACATTCTATTTCTGTTAGATGTGTCATTAAGCTACTCAGGTAATCCCCTTCTTCCTTCCTGATGTGTACTTGCAAAGCTATAAATTTTCCTCTCAGTACTGCTTTTGTTGTGTCCCATAAGTTCTGAGAGTTTGAGTCTTTATTGTCATTTGTTTCTAGGAACCTTTTGATTTCCTTTTTGATTTCATCTCGGACCCACTGGTTATTCATTATTTGGCTGTTTAACTTCCAGGTGTTAAAGTTTATCTTCCTTGTCCCTTTGGAATTCACAAATAATTTCAGAACCTGTTGGTCAGTGAAGCTAGCCTGCAAAATTTCTATCCTCATGATATTATGGAGGTATGTTTTATGCCAGCATGTAGTCTATCCTGGAGAATGTCCTATGTACATTGGAGAAGAATTTATATCCAGGTTTCTGAAGATGGAGTGTCCTATACATATCCACTAGGCCTCTTTCTTCCATTTCTCTCCTCAGGTCTAGTATATTCTTGTTGGGTTTCAGTCTGGTTGACCTATCCAGTGTTGACAAAGTCGTGTTGAGGTCCCCCACAATTATTGTGTTGTTATTGATATAATTTTTCAGATTTGTAAACAATTGTATTAAATAATTTACTGGCCCCTCATTCAGTGCTTATATGTTTAGGAGAGTGATTTCTTCCTGTTCTACATACCCCTTGATTAATATAAAATGTCTATCTTTGTCCCTTACAACCTTCCTAAGTATAAAGTTTGCATTATTTGATATTAGTATGGCCATTCCAGCTTTTTTTTTAATGGGTGTTGTTTGCTTGGATAATTTTTCTCCAGCCTTTTATTTTGAGTCTATGTTTGTTCTGAGTATTCAGGTACATTTCTTGTAGGCAGAAGAAGGTTGGATTTAGTTTTTTGATCCATTTAGCCACTCTGTGTCTCTTAACTGGTGCATTTATTCCATTGACATTGAGAGAAAGAATTGTCCTGGGATTTAATGCCATCCTTATATCGAAATTTGGTGTATCTTTTGGTTTGTCTTGTCTTAAATTAGGTCTTTCAGTTGTTTGCGTAAGACTGGTTTTGAGTCTGTAAAGTTTCTGAGCTGTTGTCTGTCTGTGAAACCATGTATTCTTCCATCAAACCGGAAAGTAAGGTTTGCTGGGTACAGAATTCTAGGTGAAGCATTCATTTCATTCAGTTTTGTCTCAATATCCCACAACTGCTTTCTGGTCTTGAGTGTTTCTGGTGACAGGTCTGCTGTAAATCTCAAGGATGCTCCCTTGAATGTAATTTCCCTTTTTGAACTTGCTGTTTTTAGAGACAGAATTTTGTCTCTATCTCTGGGATTTATCATTGTGACTAGGATGTGTCTTGGGGTATTTTTTCTGGCATCTCTTTTGGTTGGTATTCTTTGAGCATGGAGGATTTGATCACATATATTCCTTAGGTCTAGAAGTTTCTCTTTAATGATGTTTTTGACAGTTGATTTTTTCTGGAAATTTTCTTCCTGGGTTTCTGGGACTCCAATGATTATTAAGTTGTTTCTGTTGAGCTTATCATAGACTTCTATTTTCATCTGTTCCCATTCTTTGATTAATTTTTCCACTGTCTGTTCATTTGCTTTAAGTATTTTTCCAAGCTCTCCCTCTGTATGGAATTGTTATTTATCTCATCTTCCACAGCACCAAGTCTATTCTCAGCTTCTGATACCCTGTCCCAGAGCTTATCCATTTTGTCATTCACTTCGTTTACTGAGTTTTTCAGGCCTTTTAGTTGGCATGTTATTTCAATTTGGAGTTTTGTGATTTCCGTCTTCATATTTTCTTGTTTCTTGTTGGTGTTCTGTTCAACTCGATCCATGGTTTCTTTGATTTCTTTGAGCATCTTCCATATTGCTTGTCTGAAGTCCTTATCTGAAAGTTTGATTAGTTGGTTGGTTATTATCGGGTCATCAGAATTGTCATCTTCATTCTCTATGTCTGATGCTGGCCTGCATTGTTTCCCCACTGTCACACTTGTATTGTGGGTTTTTCTACGTGTTGTGGTTGTATTCATTGGCTAAATGATGTAGGCAGCCACACTCCTCTGGCTCCACCCTTTCTGGATGGGTTGACTTGCCTCCAAGGGAGGGGAGTTCTCCATAGATGAAGCCTCTCACAGGATCAAATCTTAGGCCTGAGCACGCAGCAGAAAAGACAGTCCAGAGAGAAATGCTGGGCTTCAGTGATCCTGCACAGTTCTTAGTGTGATTTTTCCTTTTTGTTGTGATGGTGTTCTTTCCTTAGAAAGAGCACATGGCTTCATAGCGAAGCTGAGCAACTGTGTTCTTCTGGAGCCTCTTTTTGGCCCACTCCCAAGAGGTTCATGCGGCAGGACAGACACACACAGGCAGCATTCACAATTTTTCACATTGGGTCCCACTGCGCATGTGTAGTTTCTTAGATTTTCCCAGCCTGACATCAGAAACAGGGGACCTGGCTTCTGCAAAGTACTGCTTTAGGTGGTTTTCACCTTATGGAGCAGTTCCTTGGCAGTCCTGCCCTAGAATGAGCTTCTGAGAGAGCGAGTTTTCTGGAGCCTCTTTTCGGCCCACTCCCACGAGTTTCACGTGACAGTACAGGAGACAGACACACATGGCAGCACTCATAATTTTTCAGTCGGGCCCCACTGGGCAGGCGTAGTTTCATAGATTTTTCCTGCCTGATGTACAGCTCTGTGTATTTATATTCACACTTTTGTTATGCTAATTTAGCTCTTCTAAAATATCTCCAGTATTGGAAATAAATACATATAATTTACCTTACTAATTTTTATTTGTTACATTGATAACTTATGCAATCTTTCTTCTTTAAAAGATGTGATTGTATACTTTAATGACCTTTATTTTTTAAAAGCAAGAAATAATTTTATCCTGTATATCTGTTTATTCAGTGTTATTTAAAAGTAGACTTCTAAATTCCTCTCCTGTTACTTTGATCTACTAATTCACATGTAATTTGACTTGAAATGTCTGACTTAATTTACCTACACATGATTATGGTTTTATTTTAATTTTCCTAAAACTTATGTGTTCCTAAAATAACACTCCGTATATTCCATTAATTGTTTACAAAAAGACAGAAAGATATATTAATTAAAGGTCAAGACATGGCAAATTATAAATTTTTAATCAGAAGTAAATTATTGCCACTAATTTGTTTTCTTATTTGCCAGGAAGGGTTAAAGTCTTCCTAACATTAGTCATTTCATAACTAACTTTTTTAGCATTCTAATTGGAAAAGAATGAGTATTTGAAAATACACTAACAGGTTACTAATATTCAGAAAAGAATTTTGCTGAGCAGTTTTTTCCTATTTCAAGAATATCAATCAGTTCTTTAGAAGATTCCTATTTTCATAATAAATATATATTATTTAGCAGCATTTATTACTTTCTCTTTAATCTACTAATTAAGTCTTTGAAGACTTAAGTCTGTATTAAATGAGGAGTGATGGTATTTTAAATGTGTGCCAGATTCATAAACTTTTAAGAAAACTGATATCTATTGGATTAGCTTTGCCTCAAATTTTCCCTAGCTTAAAAAAGCTATTTGATTCTGTTTGTTAAGCTGCCATGAATAATACGTTACCTGACTTCTTTCTTCTTCTGCTATTTTCCAGTATTTTCCAAAATTCTGTCTAATTCTACATAGAAAACTTTATCTATTCTTGAACTCATCTGACATTCTCATAATTTTGTCAAATCATTGACAGCAAAAGTAGTAATGTCTTACTACATATTAGGGATGCCCTTTCTGTAACAAAGTCACATTCTTGGAGTACTACCAAGGATTAACATTTTTCCCTGAAATCATTTATTAATATTCCCACTAAAATGCAAGCAACAACAAAGCACAACATGGTTTATATCTGGGTTGATGGAGAGGCCCTTAATATTTTAACCATAAATGACAATTAACAGAGATTGTTCAGAATTTAGGAATAACATCAGCAGAGAATATTTTCCAAAGCAGGTCAATGGGCAGGAGAGGAATTGGAACAATCCTAATTTTCATGTGTCTTGCTTGCAAAACATCAACTGAGAAGGATGTGTGAAGTCCCTTTCATCAGCATTTTGATGATGCTCTTAGCATTTAGAAATCAAATCAACAAACCTTATACTGTCAGAAAAAGAAATGTCTAAGCTGCTGATTAGATATCCACCCCAAGGAATCAAAGTTTCAAGAAAATTTGGTCTCCCTTGTTTGAATCCTAAAATGATAAGATTCATTCAACATTGTCATGTCTTTTATCATCTATGAAAACTTCAGTTTATTAAAAGCAAGCAGATGTCCCATGGATAGAATCTAAAGTTGCTTATAATATTCTTCTCTCTGCCTCTATCCATTTTCTCCAGTCAAATATCAAAAATATGTTTTTCAAATCTCAGTTTCTCAATCAATAAGAAGGTGAATAACAACTATTTCTATCTCTGTTCCTCTATCTCATCAATACCTTATTAAGGTCCCTAGGAAACCACCTTATCCAAAAAAATATCTTCTCAAACCTCACATTACTTGATCCCTAAAGGCTTCAAGAGAACTCTAGACACTGTACTATTGCCTTCAACCAAGTTTTTACCTGGGCTCTGCTTTCCTCTTATTGTCTCAACCTTTTTTTTTTTTTTTTTTTTGGGTCACACCCGGCAGTGCTCAGGGGTTATTCCTGGCTCCGTGCTCAGAAATTGCTCCTGGCAGGCACGGGGGACCATATGGGACGCCGGGATTCGAACCGATGACCTTCTGCATGAAAGGCAAACGCCTTACCTCCATGCTATCTCTCCAGCCCCTTGTCTCAACCTTTTTAACTCCTTATCTAATTAAAAAAGTAAAAATTACAAAAGAAAGAAAGTCTCTATATTTTTCTCATTTTATAGCACTCTCCCCAAACCATCTCATTTTGTCCCATGCTTTCCTGCAAATGTAACTGTAGGCAATTGTATTATTTATATATCTTCAGCCCATCTTTTTTCCTGCATCATGAACTGCTATCTCAATTAGCTCTATCAGAGTCTGCTCATATGTCAATGGAAGTATCATAATTATGAGTATATTACAAACTTCCCATTACCATACTCTTCCTTGAATTTTTACCCAGATAAACCTCAAAGACATCCCCATGATCTGTCTCTCCCATAGATGGCATGTCTTATACAGAGTCTGAGTTCATTAACTTTTTGTGCCAAATAAATAAACAACAAAAGAGCTAGAGTAGTTCACTGAGTAGTATTGAGTTTACATGGCTTAGGCAATTTCCAGTTCCACCAACTTACATTTGATTCCATATTCTCTTTTGACATTTAATTAACAAGAATATTCAAAGCTCTAAAGGAATTAAGTGAATAATTTTGTCTCATGTTGTCAGAGCACTACAATTAAATTTTATCCTAAGTTACTAGAGGGGTAGGTATTGCTTTTCTTGTTTCTCTTTTATAATAATATAAATTATGTGATGCTATAAAAACACTTAGCTAGGGTCAGGAGATGAGTCAGAGAACTGGACATGTACATGATTCCTTAAACACTGTAAGGAATTATCCCTGGGGACTACCACATGTATCCCCAAAACAAAACAAACAACCAGAAATGATACTTGCTAGAAAATGGCAGAGCTATAATAGAAACTAAATTTTCCCTTCATTTTTCACTTTCTGTCATATCACTTCAGGCCATTTCAGGATTATATATATTTTTCAATATATAAAATGAGGTCAATGGAAGATTAGCCTCAGTTGCTTGAACCATAGAACAAGGGTAACAGTATCTACCTTGATGGGATAATTAAATGAGATAATGCTTGTACAGTGCTTCATTACAGCAATGGGGCATTGGTAAGCCCTTGCAATTGGACTGGAATTATTTAATATGAGATTTTAAACCTCTTCCTCTATGAAATGCAAAGCAATTAATGGCTTTGGTGCAAGATAGTGATGCAATGAAAACCACTGTAAGAGAAGATTAACCTGTCACTTGGAGGAAGTATGTATTAGAAAGAATATGGAGGACAGTGGAGAGGTGAAAAATTCTAATAGCACAACTACAAAGTGTTTTCTGTCTAGACTGCAGTGGTCCTCAAACTATGGCCCGAGGGCCACATATTGTATTTGAATCTGTTTTGTTTCTTCATTGCAAAATAAGATATATGCAGTGTGCATAAGAATTCGTTCATAAGTTTTGTTTTTACTATAGTCAGACCCTCCAATGGTCTGAGGGACAGTGAACTGGCCCCCTGTTTAAAAAATTTGAGGACCCCTGGTAGAGTGAAGTGAAAGCATGGCTGAGGTTGCCTGGTCACCAGGCTGTCTGGACTCTGCAGATCTGTATTGAAAGAGGAGAGTGCCAAAGTGTGGGGTATCTCTGGTTCAAATAGAACCAGAAAGGAACTTACATATCAAAGTTATAACAAGAGAGGTGGCACTCCATCTTGTACCCAGTGTTATAAAGGGAAGAACCCTGTTGACTACCAGGCCTGCCAGTTTTCTCTTTGTAGAATCAAATCTTGTCATCATAAATGTTTATACAATGCTGCTGTTATTTTATTGCATTAATTGTCTTTGAGTTACAGATTTCTGACCTCCCTCATAATTTAGCAACTCTGGCATTCTAAAATATACAATTGTACTAGCCACCATCACCTTGAAATAGCCAAAATCCTATTTGCAGTGTAAGCGAGAACCACTTCCTCATCCATAAGATCTGCCTGCTCTAAGTACTGTTTGTATAAATAAAGAACTGGAAGCTGGGAAGAATTAAAGGGATGCAGATTATAATAATTATGTTGGCTCGGGAGAATATTTTAACTATGAATTTCACTAGTAATTGTGTGCTAAATAAATTACAAAAAAACTATAAACTCACTGTGGATGCAGGAGATGGCTGAAAAGTCCATAGTTAAACGCTGATAATGATCAATAACAAAAGAAAAGAGGCGATTAAAAAAGTTATAAAGCCTTAGGATGGTATATTTTCAGATATTAAAATTCTATTGAAAAAATTAATAGGATGGTTTACTGTTAGAAAAAATACTTTTAATTAGGCATAATTATGTGTATTTGATTCATCCTTTTACTTGGTGAATGAAGGTAAGAGAAATAGAACATCCTGGTTTAAAAACTCAGCTGACACAAACAGGAATTAAATTTTATAAATCCACAATACATATACTGGCATATTCAGAGAAAAAATTGTTCATAGATTGTTGAAAGTAGAAGAATGGATTTTTATAAAAGTTTGTATATTATTTTAAATTTCTTTAGTGAAATCCATCAGCAAACAAAGGCAAAACTTGGAGAGCATTGTGGCTGCTCACTGAAATAGTAACCAGTTGAATTAGATTGTCTTCTTCAGGTACATGTACAAGCATGATATATAGTAAGGCTAGAGATACAGTAGACTATCTTCACACCAGACTGAACATTGGAATTGACACTAAACCTTGTGTCAGATATACACAAAGACTTCCAGACACAATGCTCACCTGAGGTTATAATCTGTCAAGATTAACAAAGAATGAATACCTGCTAGAGCAAATAAACTGTGATAGAATTGTCATCTCTAAACGAGTGAAAGAAGATTTTATTTTCCAATTAACATTCAAGTGCATGAGACTAAAATTCATTTACTCATTTTCTGATAATTTATGCAGCGATGTACAGAAGTAATAGTCATGGTTACATGGCACATTTATACAATACTTTTTATCCCTAAGGATCCTAAAGCTCTTTACAATTATAGCTAATGTTTGTTAAAGTACTTTTAAGGGAGGACGTGCCACTGGCGTTCCAAATATTATGATTATAAAAAGCTTGATACAGTATATATAGAAACACTTCACTCTCACAAAACTGTTGCCAGTTTGAGCCCAGGAAATAGAATTCTAGAGACTGATGAGCGTGTGTTTATCCAACCTTTCCTTCAAGAAGCTGAAAGTCAACCTATTCTTGATTGCTTCTTACTTAAAATGATATGCAATTTGGCCTGAAGTTATTTACTAACAGAATTCTAAGGAAAGTAGTTTTCTCAATAGATAACGATCTTTTTATTATTTTTTTTGGTAAATAGAGTCATTATTTTCAGATGAGAAAATCATCACATAGAAATAATATTAATGTAACAAAGCAATGCAATCCAAGGGCTACTGAGAATATTCTTTATTTTTTCCTAGCCCCAGCCTTCCTAGGCATAGAGAGTGAAGTCAAAGAACCATGAACATACAGGCAAAGGGAGGAGGTATGCAACGGACTCTAGGAATATTGGTAAAAGGAGGCTGACACTAGTGGTGGGACTGGTGCTAAAAGATCGTGTGCCAAAAACTCAACTATGAATAACTATATACATCATGGTGCTCTAAAATTATTTAAAAATTACTAAAAAATGAGCTATCAAATCTTGAACATGGTTGATACTGGACATTCTGGTCTTATTCTCCGCAGATCGAACCAATACACTCTTCTACCAAGGAGAGCTGCAAACTGGACATTAAAAGTAGAGTCAATTTTTTGAAGTAAATAGGTATTGAGAATAGAACCAATTTGGCATACAGATTTGAAAGATGGTGATCTCATTTGTTCATCCAGCTAACAGCAAAGGTAGTTCTTATGAAGTCTAGAACAATGAAATCAAGTGTTCAAAATTGTACTTCGGGCAGAAAAGGTGGAGGCATTCCATAAAGTCTCCATCCTGCTGTATAATGTGGATTCTTTGCCCTAATATTCTCAACTTCATCTCCAGAGCTTCATCTCCCTGGATATATGCATGAGCTACTTGCTACCATTATATTCATTTTGTTTCATTCTTTGCACAGATCACGTGGTACAAAGGGGCAATTCCTGAATCTTTATTCAGGGTCGCTCCTGTCAGTGTTCAGGAACTTCATGCAGTGCCAAGGAGCAGATCCAGAAAAAAATCTACGAAGCTACTCCTGCCCATTGAGGCCTGACTGAAAAATTGTGAGTGCTACCTGTGTGTGTCTGTCTCCTGTCCTGCCGCGTGAACCTCTTGGGAGTGGGCCAAAAAGAGGCTCCAGAAGAACACAGTTGCTCAGCTTCGCTATGCAGCCATGCACTCTTTCTAAGGAAAGAACACCATCGCAACATGAAGGAAAAATAAAACTAAGAACACTGAAGCCCAGCATTTCTCTCTGGACTGTCTTTTCTGCTGCGAGCTCAGGCCTAAGATTTGATCCTGTGAGAGGCTTCATCTATGGAGAACTCCCCTCCCTTGGAGGCAAGTCAACCCATCCAGAAAGGGTGGAGCCAGAGGAGTGTGGCTGCCTACAACATTTAGCCAATGAATACAACCACAACAAGTAGAAAAATCCACAATACAAGTGTGACAATGGGGAAACAATGCAGGCCAGCATCAGACATAGAGAATGAAGATGACAATTCTGATGACCAGATAATGACCAACCAACTAATCAACCTCTCAGATAAGGACTTTAGACAAGCAATATGGAAGATGCTCAAAGAAATAAAAAAAAACCATGGATTGAGTTGAACAGAACACTAACAAGAAAGAAGAAATTATGAAGACAGAAATCACAAAACTCCAAACTGAAATAACATGCCAACTAAAAGGCCTGAAAACGAAGTGAATGACAAAATGGATAAGCTCTGGGACAGGGTATCAGAAGCTGGGAATAGACTTGGTGCTGTGGAAGATGACATAAATAACAATTCCATACAAAGGGAGAGCTTGGAAAAAAACTTAAAGCAAATGAACAGACAGTGAAAAAATTAGTCAAAGAATGGGAACATATAAAAATAGAAGTCTATGATAAGCTCAACAGAAACAACTTAAGAATCATTGGAGTCCCAGAGACACAGGAAGAAAATTTCCAGGAAGAATCAACAGTCAAGAACATTATAAAAGAGAAACTTCCAGAGCTAAGGAATATATTTGATCAAATCCTCCATGCTCAAAGAGTACCAACCAAAAGAGACCTCAGAAAAAATACTCAAGACAGAGACAGAGAAAGAGACAGAAGGAAAAAACAAAGCTGAGAGCAGAAATAAACAAAGTAGAAACACAAAAATCAAGCTGAAAGATCAACAAAAGCAGAAGTTGGTTCTTTGAAAACATAAACAAGATTTATAGACCACTGGCAAAACTAACAAAGAAAGAGAGAGAAACTTGATAACTCGTATTAGGAATGAAAAAGGAGAGATCACTACTGATATGGCAGAGATTCAAAGGGTAATAAGAAACTACTTTGAGAAACTCTATGCCAATAAATATGAGAACCTGGAAGAAATGGATAAATTTTTGGACTCTTATAATCTTCCACGGTTGAAGGAAGAGGATGTAGCATATTTAAACACCCCCATCACTATTGATAAAATTAAAACGGTAATCAAATATCTGCCCCAAAACAAAAGCCCAGGCCCAGATGGATTCACTAATGAATTCTTTTAAACTTTCCAATAGGAACTACTACCAATACTGGCAAGACTCTTTCATGAAATTGAACAAACGGAAACACTTCCAAATAGCTTTTATGAAGCCAATATCACCTTGATACCTAAACCAGACAGAGATGCTACCAAAAAAGAAAGTTACAGACCAATATCGCTGATGAATGCAGATGCAAAGATCCTTAACAAAATCCTGGCAAAAAGGATTAAGTGCCTTATTAAGAAGATTATCCACTATGATCAAGTAGGTTTCATCCCAGGAATGCAAGGATGGTTTAACATCAGTAAATCTATCAACATAATACACAACATCAACAACAAGAAAAATAAAAATCACACCATTATATTAATAGACGCAGAGAAAGCATTTGATAAGGTCCAACACCCATTCTTGATCAAAACTCTCAGTAAGATGGGAATGAAAGATACCTTTCTCAATAGAGTTAAGTCCATCTACCACAGGCCAGTGGCAAATATTGTCCTCAATGGAGAAAAACTGAAAGCCTTTCCTCTAAATTCTGGCACAAAACAAGGCTGTCCTCATCACCACTCCTATTCAACATAGCACTTGCTATAGCAATTAGGAAGAAAAATATATCAAGGGAATCCAGGTAGGAAAGTAGGAAGTCAAGCACTCGCTGTTTGCAGATGACATGATATTCTATATAGAAACTACATTTTGAACTGTCCTAATAATGAGAATGTATGAGGGAAATGGAGAGCCTGTTTAGAGTACAGGCGGGGGTCGGGTGGGGAGGAGGGAGACTTGGAACATTGGTGATAGGTATGTTGCAATGGTGATGGGGGGTGTTCTTTACATAACTGAAACCTAAACACAATCATGTATGTAATTAAGGTGTTTAAATAAAATAAAATAAAAAAATAAATAAAGACGCAGAAAAGCAGTAAAAAAAAAATAACACTGTGATTTATTAAGCTGTTCATAGTACAATTGTTTTGGGCATTTAATTTTCAAATACCAAAAATAAAAAATAAAAAATAAAACCCTAAAGTCTCTACGAAAAATCTTCTAGAAACAATAGACTCATATAGCAAGGTGGCAGGCTACAAAATTAACACACAAAAATCAATGGCCTTTCTATACACCAATAGTAATAAGGAAAAAATTGACATTAAGAAAACAACCTCATTCACAATAGTGCCACACAAACTCAAATAACTTGGAATCAACTTGACTAAAAATGTGAAGGACCTATACAAAGAAAACTATAAAAACTCTCCTCCAAAATAATAGAGGACACCCGGAAATGGAAGCACATACCCTGCTCATGGATTGGCAGGATTAACATCATCAAAATGGCAATACTTCCCAAATCATTGTCCAGATTTCATGCGATCCCTGTAAAAGTACCCATGACATTCTTCAAAGAAGTGGATCAGGCACTTTTGAAATTCATTTGGAACAATAAACACCCTAGAATAGCTAAAGCAATAATTGGGAAAAAGAATATGGGAGGAATTACTTTCCCCAACTTTAAACTTTACTACAAAGCAATAGTTATCAAAACAGCATGATATTGGAATAAAGACAGGCCATCAGATCCGTGAAATATGCTTGAGTACTCAGAAAGTGCTCCCCAGACATACAGTCACCTAATTTTTGATAAAGGAACAAGAAATCTTAAATGGAGCAAAGAAAGCCTCTTCAACAAGTGGTGTTGGCACAACTGGTTATCCACTTGCAAAAAATTGAACTTAGACCCCCAGCTAACATCATGTAAAATACTCCAGGACATTGAGACTAAAGGCATCTTCAAAAAGGAAATTGCACTCTCCAAGCAAGTGAAAGCAGAGATTAACAGATGGGAATATATTAAACTGAGAAGCTTCTGCACTTCAAAGAAAATAATGCCCAGAATACAAGAGCCCCCACTTAGTGGGAGAAACTATTCACTCAATACTCATTAGATAAGGGGCTAATCTCCAAAATATACAAGTCACTGACAAAAATTTACAAGAAAAAAAAATCTAATCTCATCAAATATTGGGGAGAACAAGTGGACAGTTTGACAAAGAAGAAATACAAATGGCCAAAAGACATATGAAAAAATGCTCCACATCACTAATCATCAGGGAGATGCAAATCAAAACAACTATGAGGTACCACCTCACACCACAGAGATTGGCACACATCACAAAGAATGAGAACAAGCAGTGTTGGCAGGGATGTGGAGAGAAAGGAACTCTTATCCACTACTGGTGGGAATGCCATCTAGTTCAACCTTTATGGAAAGCAATATGGAGATTCCTCCAAAAACTGGAAATCGAGCTCCCATACAATCCAGCTATATCACTCCTAGGAATATACCCTTAGAACACAAAAATACAATACAAAAATCCCTTCCTTACACCTATATTCATTGCAGCACTATTTACCATAGAAAGACTCTGGAAACAGCCAAGATACCATTCAACAGATGAATGGCTAAAGAAACTGTGGTACATATACACAATGGAATATTATGCAGCCGTCAGGAGAGATTAAGTCATGAAATTTTCCTATACCTGGATGTACAAGGAATCTATTATGCTGAGTGAAATAAATCAGAGAGAGAGAGAAAGATGCAGAATGGTCTCTCTCATCTATGGGTTTTAAGAAAAATGAAAGACATTCTTGCAATAATAACTTTCAGACACAAAAGAGAAAAGAGTTTGAAGTTATAGCTCACCTTATGAAGCTCACCACAAACAGCGATGAGTTTAGTTAGAGAAATAACTACATTTTGAACTATCCTAATAAAGAGAATGTACAAGGGAAATAGAAAGCCTGTCTAGAGTACAGGCGGGGGTTGGGTTGAGAGGAGGGATATTTGGGACATTGGTGATGGGAATGTTGCACTGGTGATGGGTGGTGTTCTTTACATGACTTATACCCAAACACAAACATGTATGTAATAAACATGTTAAATAATAAAATAAATAAATAAATACCCAGAGCTGATTATTTTTGTTTTAATATTTATGTTATTTATTTTATTAATCAAACAAATAGCTTTAAAGTGGCCATACCTTTTTGTGTCTTTCCCAAAGTGGTAACTGCTTCCTAATAATTTAGTGGAGATTGTTCTTTTGATAATTTAGGGAAAATAAGTTTGCATTATTTTATTGGATTGAGAAGTGCTTTTAAAGACCTCTGCAAAAGTAATTTGTCATACTATACACACCTTCAGTGAGCTAAAATCTTCCAGCCATTGCCCTCTCTCAAGAAACTTGGTTCTCTGCTTTGAATCAAAGGATCATTCGTGGGATAGTTTTGTCTGATCTTCATTATTGTTTCCTTCTATAAGAATGATAATTTTAAGAAGAAGATCCTGGGGTATTTGATTTTTCTTTACTGAGTCATTGCATTTGACCCAAATCTCTCAAATCCTATCTAAACCCATCCTAGTATTGATACTTTAATTTTATTAGAAATTCTGCCTTTTATTTGTAATGTATATGTAAGATATCTTAATTTTCACACTGGTGGTTGGACATTTGGATTGTTGACACACAGAGATTTTCGTGAAGAGAGGTGCAGTAGGGATTGGAATGCATTTATTTTTAATCAATCTATCTATCTATCTGTTTATATATTGGGCGGAGATACACCTGTCTGTGTTCAGGATTAGACCTGGGTCCTTTTCCAATGATCACTCCTGAAAGTGCTAAGGGATGATATGCGGTGCTCCAGATTGAAAATAGCCATGTTGGTCACATGCAAGGTACGGACAAGCCTTTGCTACTTTCTTTTTTCTTTAAATTATTTTTTTATTTTTAATTATGAGAACAAAGATGCAAAGAAAGAAGACAAGGTAAAGTTACAGTGGAAGGACAATTACCCATAAACAGAATTCTCAGAAGTCCCATTGCTGATATCTTAACTTTGAACTTTCAGACAAAAATCATTAAGAAAAATAAAACAGAAACCATGTACAATTACTTTGTCCCTCAAGTCCCCAGATTGTAATACATAATATTTCTTAGCAGCACACAAAGAAATGTAAAGCCATAAAACTTATGTGACTTCTTAAACATTGAAGGCAAAGTACTTTTTTACACTTCCATATACATGCATATTAGTTTAAGTTAACCTCAAAAATTTAAGTGGGTTGTTTTTTTTAAGGATTAGAGTCAAAGGAGTACAGTAAAAACGGTGTTAGAATGGCAATTATTGTTTGCATAGGCCCACCAAAATATGAGGGACATGAAAAAGAAAGCCTTGGCCAAAATACAAGGAGACCCTACCCCTGAAGTTTCCTGGCATAAGACCAACTCTAGGCTCCAGGCAAACTAATTTATTCAATCCAAGTCATTGTTTGTAGTGCCAATACAGTTTTATTTTTCACACAGTCTCTGTTGTTGGTATTATGTTTCCCTATTAAAGATCCTGGAGTCTGCATATCCTACATTGCAGTCAGAATGGTGTGGCGCATCCTCTCATTTTAACTCACAATTAAAGGGCAATGCAGAGAGCCCTTTCCTGTAAGCAGGTCGTTGTTTTCAAGTCTTCTTAGTGCTAAGGGAAGTCTTTTTTGAGCAGGTCAATGTCAGGGTAGTGGTAGGGTCTTCCCTGGTAGTGGATTGCTTCCAAGTGTTGTTATAAAAAACCTTGAATGATTCATAAATAGCTTCCTTGGTTCAGGGGTGAATGGAGGATGCCCATTCTTCTGAGGCCTGTGCCAGGTCATAATATCAATATTCAGGGTGTAAGATCCCATTTCACTATAAGATTTGTGTGTTCCAATCTCTATTAGATAAGAACTTATTTGTATGTATAGTATTTTCCCATTTTAATGTGCCTATGCAAACAAGGAACAATGTCACGTGGCATTATCTGTGCCTATGGGGGCCGTAAGAACAAGTCCAACAATCCCCATGATATGATTAATCATAAGCATTAAACTGAGGGACTCTTTCACCAAAATTTCTTATTCAACAACTCACAAAGAGAAGAAAAGATAAAAAGTGGGTAGAATCGTCACTGTAAAAGAATATTTAGTAAGAGTTATAGCTTTCAAAGAAAATGCACATAAAATATTAAAAGGACATATGTGTTCATTTTATGTCTTTTTAAATAGTTGGGGGTTGTTAAATCCAATGCACAAATTTGGTCTGTGATTAGGACTGTGAAGTACTGAAGTTAAAAAGAGTAAATGTGGGGTACTGATGGTTGGGGGTGAGAGAATTAAGGAGTAATAATGAGCTGAGGGTAAAGAGGGTTAATTAAGGGGAAGATAACAAATCCAGATTAGGAGATGAGGGAGTAGAAGGGACTCTGGTGGGGGGGAGGCAATATATTAGAGGAGCTCTATATATTGTATAAATGAATTGTTTATGGATTAGGCTTGGCAGTCAGAGAGGACCACTGTATAGGATGTCACATCTACATATACCCTGATTTTAGAGACCTATTTGAATGTTATCTTCAAAATCTAGGGCATTCCATTTTTTTTCTTAGAAACAGAGGCCGGCGAGGTGGCGCTAGAGGTAAGGTGTCTGCTCTGCAAGTGCTAGCCAAGGAAGGATTGCAGTTCGATTCCCCAGCGTCCCATATGGTCCCCCCAAGCCAGGGACAATTTCTGAGCACTTAGCCAGGAGTAACCCCTGAGCATCAAATGGGTGTGGCCTGAAAAAACAAAAAAATACAAAAAAAACCAGTCAAGAATCAAGAACGTTTTTGGATGATGTTAAAAAGTGTATATGTCGCGCTGACGCATGTGTGCCAGTGCACTTTTGAAAATGAATACTAGTAAGAAAAGAACCCCTAAATGGGGTCCAGTATGCATACAAGAGGAGTTTCTCTCCCCCACCCTCCCCCCAAGGCCGGATTTACCAGGCCTGGCCCTGAAGGCCAGTCTGGTGTGGGGGGATCTCAGTCCCCTGGACTAAGTGGTCAGCCCAGGGGTCCTGTGGCTAGCTGTCCTGCTCAGAGCCCCAACATATCAGCCAAAGAGAATATGAAGTCCTGGCATGATGAGTCTTCTGAGCCTCAGCCCCTGCCTCTGTATTTAGTGTATGCATTGGGGAGGAGCTTCTCTCCCCCACCTTCCCCCCAGGGCTCGATTTACCAGACCTGGCCCTGAAGACCAGTCTGGCGTTGGGGGGTCTCAGTCCCCTGGACTAAGTGGTCAGCTCAGGGGTCCTATGGCTAGCTGTCCTGTCCAGAGCCCCCAACATACCAGTAGAAGGGAATCAGAAGTCCTGGCATGTTGAGTCTTCTGAGCCCAGCCCCTGCCTCTATAGTTTGTGTATGCATTGGGGAGGAGTTTCTCTCCCGCACCCTCCCCCCAGGGCTTGATTTACCAGGCCAGGCCCTGGAGATCAGTCTGGCGTGGGGGGGGGGGATCTCAGTCCCCTGGACTAAGTGGTTAGCCCAGGGGTACTATGGGCCTTAGCTACTTTAATACCTCTCTGAACTCTGTATTTATTTTCTTGAACTAGCATGTTGCTATATACTTGACACATATATAAATATAGAATTTCTGGATAACATGGTAAGTTTACTTGTAATTTTTTTCAAAACTTCCATATTAATATCCAAAGAGGTTGAATCAATTTACTTACAACTTTAAGCCACCACTTTCTCTTCACATATGCTTTTGTACTTTTACTTTTTTAAACTTAAACTATTTTAGTTATTTAACAATTTGGGGATGGGAAGCCCCCCTGATTTTATGTAAATATGTACCTAAATATTATTGTCAACAATATGTAAGCCACTATGATCAAAATAAAAATTATATTAAAAAAATAAATTCTTAAATTGAATCAAATCACTCTGAGACACAAGTCGTTTAAGATTGAGTTTCAGTTATAGAATGTACAACAGACATCCTTATCCAGTACACATTTCTCACTACCAATGTCCCCAGGCTCCCACCTCTCCTGCCTCGTGCTCTCCTTCCTATCTGATTTTTGTGGCATATTTTTTTGTTTTTTCACATTTTTAGGTACTGTAGATATTAATATTGCTACTGAATGGATATCATGCACATCATTTTTATTTCTTTTAAGTATCCTGTTCTTGTCTTGAGTGATCACTTCCAACTATCATTGTCATAGTGGTCCCTTATCTGCTATAACTGCATTACCTTGCTATTTGTGGCAAACCTCTTACCATGAACTGGTCTTCCAGACCTCATCTCTATTGTCTTTGATATTATTATCCTACTATCTATTTTTGTATCCCACAAATAAGAACATTCTATGTATATTTCTTTCTTTTCTTTTATGATTTCCTCTCTCTATTTCTCTCTCTGACACTCACACATACACACATCTCTATGTGTGGTTCTGAAAACCTATTTTTTAAAGTTGTGGTTTGGTCAAAGGTTTCTGTATTAGAAACTTAGCTATAATTCTGGCCTGTGGGTGTGACCCCTTTCATTGTAGGTTCATGTAAGTTAACATGGCCAATATTCATCAGGCATGGCTCTCTGGGGAATTCACACAAATACTTGCTGGAATCCCTTATCCTTGGTGTAGTGCTCACACATGGTTTCATGGCAGCCACATGTCTCTATTGGATGTGCTCACATTCCACTGCCATGCTTTGCTTGAAAATTACCCAGGTTGGCAAGGCAAGTGTACTATTTTGCTCCAGCTCCCCCATCCCATATCATTTTATAAGGACACTCAAGCTGTGTATTTTAAAGTAAATTATCATAAATATATTAAACCAAGAACACCATTCTATGTGCATTATTTTTTTTAACTTTTACAAACAAAGTATTCTACTTTGTTTTCATTTTAGAGTTTTCTTTATTAATTCACCAGAATGATTTTAGAATTTATTGGTTTACATATCTGGGGCTTGTTTTTTAAGTTGAACCTCTGGTTTTGAAATGTAGCACTATGCTCCTACACATCTTACCTATTTCTGCTAACTGCAATATTTTCCTTTTGACTTCCCTATCCCCTCTCCAAAAAAAATTGTTTTTTTTTTTTTTTTTTTTTTGGGTGGGTCACATCCAGCAGTGCTCAGGGATTCCTCCTGACTCTAAGCTCAGAAATCACCCCAGCAGGCTTGGAGGACCATATGGGATTCCAGGATTCGAACCACCATCCTTGTGCATGCAAGGCAAACGCCTTACTTCCAGGCTATCTCTCTAGCTCCCCCAAACTTTTTAATTTAACCATTAAACTAATTATAGACAAGTATATGCTTTATACTTTTATTTCAAAAATTATTGCAATAAACAAACTTTTTGTAAAGTTGCTTAAAACTTGAGCATGTAAACATTAAAGTAAAATTTCCAGGTATATGCATTTTTAATTTCATTGATAATTCTAAATTGTTCTTCAAACTGATTATTGTAATTTACCCTCCTAAGTTTATCTGAAAATCTGCAGTTGCTGGTAATATTTGATATTATCAGACTTAAAAGTGAATACATGTCTACTTAGTGGGGGATACTTATTTTTATGGAAGTTTTCTATGTCTCTGATAATTAACAAAGGGTTAGGAATAACAAAGTTAGGAATGACTTCCTAACTCAACATGCTATTTGGTTTTCACCGTTGCAATTTGACTAGTCATTATCCTTCATTCTTTTATTTGGCTCTTTTTTTATATCTAAAATTAAAAATATTGAAAATCCCAAAGCACTCAATATAGATTTTGATAAGTTAAATCTAATTAAATGTAAGAAATAAAATCACAGTTATTTATTTGACTTTTTTTTGCCTGCCATTCTGCCTTCATCCTATTTAAGACTGCCTGAAAACTTGGACAATTTTACAAAACAGACTTCATGCTGCAAGCGCTTCGGTATTTGCTGAGGTCCTCTAAATAATTTCAATTTAGATCCTGGAGGCATTGCACAGGAATTGTCCTGTCACTTACAAATGTGCCCATACCAGCAATGACATTGCTTCCAGCAGTCCCTTTTAGGAAGTTGCAACCAAGTGGAATGTGGCATCTGTCAAAGTGATGGGTGTGAAGAGATTCAGTGCTCTTAAATAACATCATTACTTTGAAAGGACTGAACCTTGTACGGGGGTTTCCTACAATTAGCTTCTTACCAATAAATCTTACACAAATTTCCACATGGTTTGCACAAGATTGCTGTTAGGAGGCAATTAAAGAAAAAATTGAGAGAAACCCAAGATAACTTTTCAGGCAGAATGGGGGTGAAATAGAAACTTGCAATGGTCAAGTTTTATAACAACAAAGTACATCCATGTAGATGAGTAAGATAAAAAGCTCTGCAAAAACTATATCTGTCCATCATACACAATGTATATATAAAATATATGCAAGTTATATATATATTTATGTATATTTATATGGAATTCTTATTCAGAAGGGTGTATATAACTGCATACTTGTTCATAAACACTCATACTAGAGCTTAAAACTATGCAACAGAGCTCTATCTCCAGCAAGCAAATCAATAGTCTATACTATCTATATATAACTTTATTTTATTTGACAATATGAATCATTGTTTATATAATATATCTGGAAACATTATTTTAGTTGTGGTGATGATTGATGATTAAAATTTAATATTTACATAGCTCTAATAATTTAAATGGATAAATTTAAATGGATAATTTAAATGGAGAAAAATGGAGAAAAATTATAGTTGGCATATTTATCCACCTAAATATAATATTTTCTAACCCAAGACTACCATATTTTCAGGCACTGGAAAACATTTTTACTAAGGTTGCTTTTTAAACCTGTAAATATAAAGTTTGCAGAATTATATTTAGACAGAACCTATAAAGATTATATGACTGAAAATAATAAAAATGAAGTAGAGGCGTACTCAAATTAAAGATAAAAATGATTGCTTACATTTAGCAAAGAGAATAAAAGTACTGAAGGTATTCAGCATTCAAGAGTTGAAACAGAATTTTGGAGAAGTTCTTAGCATAAAAATCAATTTAATAAATATTTATTAAGTGGGTGCTGAATCCTCTGTGGTCTCCCCCAAGTCACTGGTTCAATAAACCATTCATTTTAGCAGAATAGGAATAGGAAAAATAATAAAACATATTTAAAATACCAAAATATACCACCTGAAAGTGTTCATAGATACTCTAACTTCATTGATAATACAGATTTACGTTCCTACTTTGCAGTGTGTCTAAATTGGGACCAGAGGGAAAAGAATAATCTGTAAAGAGGGTTAGAATTTGGGTGAATGAAGGAATACTCACCAAGAGAGAAGTAAATAGATTTGAAGCTTATAGAAAAAAATATTAAAACTTATTATGATAAAAATTTGTATATAGCATCAAGAACAAAAATAAGGAGCCAGAGTGATAGCATGGGGGTAAGGCGTTTGCCTTTCATGCAGAAGGACAGTGGTTCAAATCCCGGCAACCCATATGGTCCCCTGTGCCTGCCAGGGGTGATTTCTGAGCACAGACAGAGAAGTAACCCCTGAGTGCTGCCGGGTGTGACCCAAAAACCAAAAACTAACTAACTAACTAACTAACTAACTAACTAACTAACTAACAAAAATAAGAAAAACTTAAAGCTTCCAAATTAATATGAATAAATTAGGACCCTATGAGATGTATATTCATCTATTTTCTTTACAAGCACATATGGGCATGTAGTGTTTAGTAAGGAATTATGCAACTGGATACTTTTAAGTCTGTAACCAAAAATCATCTGTCAATGGATGGATATTTATTATTATTAAAGTTATAATTTGGGCCTCTTATATACAATATTGTTGTTTACCGACTTTTAGGCACACACATTCCAACTACAAGTAAACACTAGTATAAGTTTCTCTCCAATATTCCAAGGTTCACTCTCACCCCACTCCAATTCCTTAGCAAACTCACTGCTTGATTTAATTATCATAGTTTGCTCACAAATTTATAGTAGTATTGACTTTTATGGTTGTTATACATATAGTTATCTCATCTCTATATCATCACAGTATTCAGGACCAAAGATCTCTGGCCAATACTCTTACATTAACTACAGTATTTTATCCTTCTTTGGTGCTGCATAGAATTCCACTGTGTATAAATAATATTTGCTTAGTTATTTTTTTGCTTGCTTATTTTTGAGTCAAGCTCAGCAATGTCTAGGGATTATTCTTGGCTTTGTCCTCAGGGATTATGCTTGTTGGAATAATATATATTTATTAAAATTGAACTTAAGTTAGTCATATACAAGGCAAGAAATTAACCTGCAGTACTATCTTTTTTTTTTTTTTTTTGGGCCACACCCTGCGGTTCTCAGGAGTTACTCCCAGCTGTCTGCTCAGTAATAGCTCCTGGCAGGCACGGGGGACCATATGGGACACCGGGATTCCAACCAACCACCTTTGGTCCTAAATCAGCAGCTTGCAAGGCAAACACCACTGTGCTATCTCTCAGGGCCCACAGTACTATCTTTTTTTATCTATTACTTCTTCATTTATTTATTTGTTGGCAGATGTTAGATTTTTTCCATGTCCTGGCTATTGTAATTTATTACAATAAGCATAGCTGTGCTTATGGATCTTCAAATTAATGTTCTTTTTGTTCTAGAAAAAGATGCCTATTAGCGTAATCATTGGGTCATATTTGGAACATATTTAGATTTGTATTATGCTTTTAGAATTTGGTTTTATATTCCTGAAACTTGACCTTTAGTTTTTGTGATTAATTCCTTTTTTTCAATTATGAACAGTATTTCAACAAATTGATCCATTGTTAGATTATACCTTATTTTACTCAAAACAAAGATTATCTCTGGTTTCTTTATATTTGTTTTATCTTGCTTTCACCCTAAACAAAGATCATCCCTGTTTCCTTTGTATCTATTTGTTTACAGCTTGGTTTTTTTCTCAAAACAGAGATTCTTACATGTAAAACTGGGTGGAACTGGTTCAGGGTAGCTGGAGCTACCTATACTTACTCTGTCCTCACTGTACCCCTGCCTGAGGCAACTGTATCTGTGTCTGTGGTATCTACACTTAATTAAAACAGTTCTGGCAGGCAGTTTGCTCTCAATATGAGGTAGAAGATCTCAGACTACTCTTGTTTCATCCTCAGCATGGTCTGGATTATTTTGTGCACGACCCTGCTTTAGATTCCTTCACCTGGGGTATAGATATGGCATCTGGGGTGATCTTATAATCCATATTGTATAAACTTATTTTTATTTTCCTGGCCTCATCTAGGTATACTTTTAACTCTGAATAAAAGCCTTTGGTCAAAATAATATAAAAGAATGAATATCTATAAATGGATGGAGATAGAAGAGAAATATATTTTATTTTTTAAATATTTTTAAATGCCAGATTAAAAACATGTTTGTAGTTGGGTTTTAGTCATAAAAATGTAGACCCCCTTCACCAGTGAACCTTTCCACCACTAATGCCCCTTTCTATCTCCTCCCCTACCCCTGCCTATCTTCCAGACAGGAAAAATATGCATTCTATTTCTCTCACTACCGTTATCATCATAGTTGTTGGTGTAGTTATTTCTCTAATTGCACTCACCACTCTATGGCAAGCTACATATCATGGGCTGGTCCTTTCAAACCTCATCTCTATTGTCTCTGGGTATTAGTACCATGCTCTTTTTGTTTGTTTGTTTGTTTGTTTTTTGGTTTTGGGCCACACCCAGTGATGCTCAGATTTTACTCAAAAATCACTCCTGGCTTGAGGGACCATATGGGACCCCGGGAGATCAAACCGAGGTCTGTCCTAGGCTAGCGCTGGCAAGGCAGACTCCTTACCTCTAGCGCCACCACACTGGCCCCTTTCTTTTATTTTTCTTAAATCCCACAGATGACTGAGACTATTCTGTGTCTATCGCTCTCCCTCTGACTCATTTCACTCAGCATAATAGTTTCCACATCACTAATCATCAGGAAGATCAAAACGAATCAAAGCAGCAGTGAGGTATCATCTCACGCCACAGAGATTGGCACACATCACAAAGAACAAGAACAATCTGTGCTTGTGGAGATGTGGAGAGAAAGGAACTCTCATTCACTGCTGGTGGGAATGCTGTTTAGTCCAGTCTTTCTGGAAAACAATATTGATATTACTCAAAAAACTTGAAATTGAGCCCCCATATGATCCAGCTATACTGCTAGGAATATACTCTAGTAACACAAAACACAATACAATAATGCCTTCTGCATGCTTATGTTCATTGCTGCTCAATTTAAAATAGAAATTCACAATCCACAAACAACCCAGATGCCCAACAATAGAGGAGTGGCTAAAGAAACTGTGGTCCATATACACAATGGAATACTATGCAGCTGTCAGGAAAAATGAAGTCATGACATTTTCCTTTACATGAATGTGCACAGACAAGAAATATATTCAAATCAAAAATTTAACTTTCAATTTTTCTGGGTTCAAACTCTGTGAGAGTAAAAATACATAGTTTTACAGAAATTCATATTTAATTAAATATATATAATGACAGTTTGGTAATATAATTTTCCCCATTGTAACCTTATATTTGAAAAATGCTTGCTAGTTATTCGGCTTGTTTGCTGAATAACTGAAGGACAGACCTAAAACATTAAAGAAAACAAACTTGGACATTAACAAGTCATCTCCAGAAGGGTACCAGAGTAAACAAGAGAAAAAAATGAGCCTTTATTGAAAGTCTAAATTACAATTCTGGTTATTAAATTATTTTAGTTTAGTGTAGTCCCTCAGTGAATCCATCCAACATTGAAGATCTCATTCAAAATTATTTTATAAAGTGTGGAGTTCAATTACTTATCTCAAGAATGCCGGAATTTTTATTTTTATTTTAATAAGAGTTATACTGATTAGATACTATTAATTGTCAGCTGTTAGAATTAAGACTTTTTTATATTAATCATGAATGGGAGTTGTCTCCAGTTATTAGTCTATAGTCACATCCCAGGGGGCAACTGTGTGTGTCATAATTTACAGAAAATTAATTAGCTTGCATGTAAATTACTAAAATAGAAAGGAAACCAAAGTAAAGGAGCATTGCAAAATAAACCATCCTTTGGTTTGGAAGAGAACTACATTTGACACCAGTGCTATCTGATGAAACTAATTGCTATATCACTGGCCCAAATAGATCTGTGATGTGATTTTGCAATTATATCTTCCTTGGCTAGACATATACTTTTTAACTTGGGCAACTACTGAGACTCAATGTACCCATTGGTCAACAGCTTATTTATTTAATGCATATCTCATTCATTTCAAAAACTACATTTGTCTGTAGATCAACATACATCACAACGCCTTTATTGAACACAAACATAAACATGTTATCCCCAAACTTTCAATTCATCACGAAGAGCAAGGTGAGTTTTCCTCTTAACATTCTCAAAAAGTGGCTGAAAATTTGACTCCTATAATCTTGGATCAAATAGCAAAATCTGATGTGGAAAGTCTGCATGATGTTCTTCCTTTTGAAAGAAATCTCTCAGTCTGTCAGACAGTCCGTTAAGAGTAGGTAATTTTATTGAGTGCTCTCTCTGCCAGGATATTGAATTCCCTCACCCATCTCAAAAGCTTTGTGTTATCTTTGACTCCTTAGCTCTCCTTTGTGTCCATGCCTATCAGTTATGAGATGGCATGGGGCAGCCTCTGCTACTCCTGACTTTGCCGTTCTGGATCCATGAGCTCAGCTGTATTTCATTTCCTGTCTTTGATGTCAATGAGATTGCTAATTCTGTCTTTACAGAGAAAGGCATTGCTCCAACCTGTTTCCAGGTGATTTTTGATCTGTGCCACCTAAAATAGCCTTAAGAAGTGCAGTCACTGGTTTCACTTCTGCACAAGCCATCTATATTATATGGAAACTATATTTTTTGCTTTTGGATGCCCCAATATACTCGGTCTTTGTGGACATATTACTTTTTTTCATCTTCAGCTATTGATATTGAAGTTCTTCCTAAAAAGCTCAGCTTAAATGCAATTGCTTTAAAGAAAGCTTATCTCATTCTGTCTGCCAGATAGTGGGGTGCTGTGCTGTTTTGATTTCATTTAGGCTCTGTGCTAATGCTTCCCTGCTTTCCATATTTAGCAATTTTCTGTACCAAACTCAGGTCAGTCCACTCAGTGTATATTTCTAACCATCATACACTACCTGTTCATTGGGAATTTGTGAGCATGTACTCATTTTTAACATCAACTATTTTACTTGCACACATAAACAATAATTTGAGTCCCTCTAAGAACATAGTTGAAAGAAATACATGAATGAACACAAAATAATTACAACTCAGAATATGTTACAGGACATTTAAAGTCTTAGAACACTAAAGATTTAAAATTAAAATTGAAGTTATTTTTATTAAAAATTCAGATGTGTTTGTGCTGGAACAATAGTACAGTAAGTAGGGCATTTGACTTGATGCTATCTTGCGTGCTGCAGACCAGGATTCAATTCCTAATATCCCATTTGGTCCTCTCAGCCCACCGAAGTAATGCCTGAGCACAAAGGTAGTATCAATAACTGAGTGACAGCAGGTGTGGCTCAAAACAAAACCCAAATATCATTGTGTTATTAATATTTATATTGATTATCAATATCAATGTCTTTTAATTTTAGAAATCATTCTTTTTGAAAAATGCACATCACCATTTAAGCTTTCACCAATTTACTTTTTCTGCTAGTTCTCTTCACTATTCTGCCTGGCTGAGAATATTTCAGGAGCATACTGGGCACCAGCAGACAGTAGGACCTTACCATAGACTCAATGCTAATTTAATTTTAAAGCATATTAGTACAAGACATGATTTGCTTTTGGGCAACATTTCAAAAAAAAGGCTTACAAGTCTCCTGCAATTCACTGATGAAACACATTTCAATGAAAAATTAATAAGGAACTGAGATAGAACTGGTTGGTACAGCAACAAGAACAAAGAGAAATGTTTTTCAAGTCTTGGATAAGCGAATCTGGACCCTATATTGACAACGAAGATAGCCAACATTTTTATCATTCATCATACCCAGTTGAATTTTCACAGTAGGTGATACTGCTCAGTAGAAGAAGACCAATTTATCTATTCATTTCAACTCAATTATTCATAAATTCTGTCTCACTAAGGAGACATATGAGAGCCAGTGTAGGATGAAATCTAGAAGTTGAAATCATATTCGATATTACACTACTGAGTTAGAAAGGCCTTTAGAGGACCATGTCCCCCCTTCAGTTACTTTACCTTCAAAAGAGCATCTTCTTGCAGTCTTTGGGAGATGCTTGTTAGCCTGTAGCTAGGGAAATGAATGATACATTTTGCCATTTAGATTTCTTCTTAGATATCACCTAAAATTTTCCCTTATCATTTCTCTATCTAAAATAAAAGTTCTCCTAAAATGATTCACTACCCTACACTTATCTTCCATTTTCTTCACTGCACATACAAAGTGTGTAGTTTGGACTATGCAATATCATTCAAAGACCTTGCTTATTATTACTGTTGATGTTTATCTTTTACACAATGGAATATAAAGTGTGGAAAATGGGAGATTAGTCTATTCACATGTCTAAGTTACCTGAAACAAGCAAGCACACGGTAGCAATGCTACTCGTATGCCTCGCCTAGTATTAAATAAAACTAAACACTTCACACCTGCAATCATTATCTTCAAAGGCTGTTCATTCAACTTCAAAAGGACTCTGTTGGAAGGTTTTATAGCTTTTTAGCTGAAATCTGTCATCTATGACTTATCTAAATGGATCTTGTTCTCTCATAAGTACTTCATCTTTTTGTTCTTAGAATTAAGCCCAGAGTGTTACATTTGCACTTTAGCACTGGTCCATACCCCTAATACTTGGGGGCCAATTTATCATAGATGAGACCAACCTAGTATTTAATATCAACCTTATGTTTATCAGTAAATATATGGAGTTTATATGCTTATTATCATTTCTTTTGTCAAATCCATTCTTCTTTCTTTCCTTCCTCCCTTGAAACAAAGGTTTCATAGTTGAAATTTCCAATGGTCATGAAACTACAAATCAACTGATCAGAAAATTTTTATGTGCAAACAAAAGATAACATGCCACAGAGGAGATTCATAACTATATATTTTAAAAGCCCAAATGGATAAACAACATGTTTTAGGCTACAGTCACAATTTTCCAGGCTCTCTCTTTGTAGAAAGAGCAATGGTCTCCTTTGCTTTTGTTTTCAGTTTTATTCTCTGTTATGCATGGTAGATTAGAATCTTAATGTAGAACTTATTTTGAAAGGGGACAGAAAGTTTTATAAAACTGTTACTAGCAGTTTCAAACATTTAATTTTCCAAATCTAAACCCACTCCAGTGTTAGCATCCCTTTATCAACTACCTACAATTTTCTTCCTCTCCCCCCCTACCTCTTAATCAAACTAATTAAACATCATTTATTATAGTTTGAGTCACATACTTACAATGCTTACAAGAATATTGATTCCTACAAGTTTGACATACATAATTACTTCACTATACCATCAAAGTATGTGAAGCTGAAGGGAGCTGCTCATGTGTGTATCAAATGTTTCAGTTTTTAACTGTGAACTATCAATGACTAATCAAGTACTCTAGTTTACCTTTTTAATTTGCCTTAGAAATGTGATTCTGCAAACCACTGTCAGAATTTTTACTTTCACAGTACTTTATTCATAATATTAAATATGTCACAATTTCACTTAGATCCCTCTATGCCCTGCTACTCTCAATTGGAATCCTCTGTCTCTGATTTGTCTTCTTTTAATGAATTCCACCAAGAGAAAATGAATTTCTTTTTAGTATGTGGTTTCCAAAGACATGTTAAGGAGACCTTGATAGCTTTCTAAATGATAAAATTTTCTATAGGCAATGCACATAAATAAAATGGTTTGTTTTAACTTGAAGTTATTACAGGCACTGCTGGTAGTATTTCTCACTATGGCAGAATTAAAGAGATGTTTTTTATGCTGGCAGAAATCTCCCTCCCCCACATTTGCTTTTGTCTCTCTTCTGAGAGGGATGAGACCTTCTCTGTCAACTCAGAAGCTCTTACTGTCACCAGGGAGAAAGAAAGCACCTCTCTGTGTATAAGGACTATCGTCTGCCAATAGATTTGGCTGTCAACCACCCCAAAGCACTGTCACTCAGTGTCACAGCACTAACAACAAAGCAATTATCCACACACAAAAAAGAAAAAGAATCAGAAGACCCAAGTTAGGTAGATAAAACAGAGCCAGTGAAAAATAGAACAATTGCCTCTGAAAACCAAAGTATGGTTGCATTCTTCCCTTTCCCTCCCTGGCAATATGCTGTCATCATATCTCTAACAGCCCCTCTTGAGTTTTGAAATTTCAAGAAATTCTAATTATTGCTACAATGATTAGGTAACTCACTTTCCCCAGAGATCATGTATGTTCTTATATCAGTGTTTTATATATATATATATATATTTCTAACAATGTTATATATACAGCATCAATCAGAACTAGATTGGGGCAGGAGTGATGGCTTAAAGGGCTAGATCATAAACTCTGCATGTAAATGTCTCAGGTGTGATCCCCAGCAAAGCAAGTTTTCCCAGTACCTTCAGTACAGATTCTCAAGCACCATTTAGAGAAGCCCCAACCTTTAGTTGTGGTCACTCCAAATAAAACAAATCTTAGAAAGACCTAAAACATTTTATAAATGCCAAGTAGCAGCTGTCTATGGAAAGGTGATTCACAGGGTAAAATATTCTAATGGAAGAACAGATTTGTAAAAAGGAACAGAATGGCAGGATATTTAAATGTCATAATACTGGCAATACTTATACAAATTTTATCCCAGAGGTAAAATATATCTAGGTACATGTAGATATATAGTTTAAAAATTCTTACATTTAATTTAAAATTTCTACATTTAACCAACAGCTATTAATCAAAATACCTTTGATATTCAAAAATATGTCCATAATCATAGAAATTAAGCTGTGAAAAGATAGTCCAGTTTTCACTGGCATGAAATTAACAACCTACATGTAAAGATAGATGGAAGAAAGTAGAATAAATGAAAATTCTTAAAATAGGGGCCAAGTATTTTAGCTCTTTGGCTCTGTAATTGTGTCCTGTGCCTTACTCCAAGGAGAAAAATAACTGTTATGATAAATGAAAGGGACAATTGTATCAATATTTAATTTTCATTTGATTATAATTTTTTCAAATTTCTATTCAATGGCTTTTCATATATTTTTCTACCACTTATATTCATATTGCTCATAGATTAATTAGCTTAGCAAGAATATTTTGGGCACAACTAAAATCTTTTGGCATTCTAATCTTTTAAATCTATAATTTTATTAAGTTTATCATTATAATCATTATTACCAAATTATTGTACTGTCCAGAAAACAGAATTCACATGACATCAGAGGAAGTCATATTGAAAAATATTGAGGAAAATCTACAAAATAGGAAAAGAACATTAAAAATTGTGGAATGTTGGGGCCAGAGCAGTAGTAGCACAGCAGTAGAGCATTTGCCTTGCACATGCCAATCTAGGACAGACCTTGGTTCGAACCCCCAGAGACAGACGTGATTTCTAAACGCATAGCAAGGAGTAGTCCCTGAGCTTTAGATGGTGTGGCCCAAAAAGAAAAAAAAAGTGTAATGTTGAATGAGTAACATATGATCATTTAACTAATTTATTATTAGTTTTAGACATGTTATAAATTCATATGTATTTCTACAGATTCTAAGAGCTTATATTTTTCTAGGTAAAAATAAGGTCATTGAAGAAAAATTTATACAATTCTATGCAATTATATTGTTTTATTTATGGAGTCAGAGCCAGTGTTCAGGACTTATTCTTACTCAACTATCATTTCTGGTGATACTCAGGGAATCTTGTGCAATAATGGGAATCAAACAAGGTTCAGTCCAGTACAAGGCAAGTGATTTCCGCCATCATGATTCTATAAATGAGTTTTATAGAATCTTTGCCAATTTGAGTAATTGTGTTCTCTTTACATACATTCTCATAATTTTGTATAGCAAATTGATCAAAAGATTGACAAGATTTAATTATGCATTGACAAGATTTTTGAAAGAAGGCAAAATGTTTTCAATAATTAGCAAATATGTATAATGACTTATAAAATGTTTAGATGTAGAATATATCATTTGACTGATAGCACAAATATGTATTTTCGCAACATATTAATGAGCTAAAATGCAATGTAAACATATCCTTTCATGCAATGGCAAGACATGGGTTTAATATTTTTCCTTTATTTGGTTTTAATTTTGTGTTCTGGGCCATAGACAGTAGTGTCTATGACTTACTTCTGGCTCTCCAATCCTAGGCTTGGGGAATCATATGAGGTGCTGAGGATCAAACCTATTTTTGCCACATGTAGGACAAGCTCCCTGGCTGCAGTACTGGCCTTTTTAGGACTAATGCACTTAGGGTTTTTTTTTCACAGTTTTATTGGTTATCAATGTATTTAGTCTGGTAAGACCATTTTGAAGATCTGTCCACAATATGTCTCTTTTAAAATAGTAAAATTGGATCATGCATAAAAATACATGAACAAGGATCAAAATGATATCTGGAAAGCTTTCACTCACATATTTATATTTTATGTATTGTGTGGGTTTTCTATATTTTTATGAATAGCGTTTCAAATACTTATCTAGTGTGCTTAAAACATAAGTTTAAGTTCTAGACTTTTCACAATTAATCAGAGAAAAATGATCATATTTACCACTTAAACAAATATTTTGCATAACTGTATATATGGAAAATAAACCTGAAAAGCTAGGAAAGTCAGAAGATTTTCTTTCAGGTACAAGATAACAAGAGTTGTGTGGAAAGGAAAAGAAGCTATGAAATAGGTCAGTAATACTGAGATATACTTGAAAGAGGAAAATATGCTATCAGGGTAAAACCAAATCTCAGAAGAATTTCATAGTTTACAAAGAATTTTAAGTATACTCTATTAATGTGTGAGAGGAGATAATGCCCCTGTATTCCTGGAGCATCCTTGATTAAAAATAAATAAATAAATAAATAAATAAATAAATAAATAGGAGATCCCCACTGGTTTAGACCCAAATGACTTTATATTTAAATATATTTTTGTTTTTGAAGAAACTGTGGCAGGCTCCAGGATGAATTCACCATTAAACAGTGGTGATATCCTATTTTTCTGCCTATGTATTCACCATAGATCGTCTTGCATAATTTTTCTAAATCTTCTTTTATTTTATAGTTGTGTATTGCATGTATGTTGTTGTTTATTTGCAGTCTTATTTTGACTCTCATCTCCTGCAATTCCAAAATCTAATAGCTGAAGACATAAAAGAAGTCCATAAATTAGAACATATAAATAGGTTTTCTAGAATCTTTGCCAATTTGAGTATTTACCAACTTGGAAAATCTCCCAGACGGGGCACTTAAAAAAGTTATGTCATTCTCCAAGTTGCTGTTGACAAATGTTTGTGTGGATGCTAATAGACCTAAATGCTATTTCTTATTTAGACTAAGTACAAAAGTGAAACATTTACAACAGCACATTCGGGATTCTTATCAACCAGAAGTGAAAAAATATCTGGGAGAGAGGCAAATATGTTAGAACAATATACAACAATTAATTTATGCATGTTCTGTGCCAAGGTGTGTTCTTCTTGAGGAGTCTAGCTTGAGATCAAGCAGAACTATGATTATATATGTGAGAAGGTGTTCTCAATTATCAGAATATTTTAATGATCTCTGTAATTAGTACTAAATTATATTTCTTATGATTAAAAATACAGAGTAAATATATTCTGATAAAATGTATCACTGTTGTTTTGTTTTTAGTCTTTCAAACTTCTACACAGACATATATATCTGTATATATCTGTATATATATCTGTGTGTGTTTTTCTTTGTCACACCCAGTGACCCTCAGGGGTTACTCCTGGCTCTGTGTTCAGAAGTTGCTTCTGGCAGGCACAGGAGACCATATGGGACACCAGCATTGAACGAAAGTTCGTCCTGTGTCAGCTGCGTGCAAGGCAAAAACCCTACCACTGCACTATTGCCCCTACCTCTACATAGACTCTTTTAAGAAAAAAAGAAGGGCCAGATTGAATAGAATAAGAAAGGACTTTGACTTAGACATTCAGTTAATCTGCATTAAATCCCATCTGTTGCTCACATGACCCCTTTAAGCCCATTCAGGAGTGATCCCTCAGAACAGAGCCAGGAATATGTTCAGAGCACTGTTGGTTGTGACCTCAAAACCAACAACTCCATAACATCACCAACAAATCCCAGAAAACCACAAAATATTAAAATAAATAAAAAATAAATTGCTGGGTAACAGAGAGTGGGAAAGAGTCAGAAATTATTATGGGAAAGAAAGAACTTGAAATCTGAGTGGGAAAGAATTCCGATTACTTTTATTTAATTTTTAAATATTTTGATTTTGTTTTTTGGGTCACACCTGGAAGTACTCAGGGGTTACTTCTGACTCTGCACTTGGAAGATCATATGGGAATCTGGGGATTGAAGCTAGGTAGTCCCAGGTCGGCCACGTACAAAGCAAATGCCTTACCTACTGTGCTATTGTTCTGACCCTAAATCCCATTATTTTTATTATTTTTTTCTACTCAAAGATACAATAAAGGTGTGGCCAAAAATAAGGGGTGGCAATATGTGAGCTTGAACAGAGTGCTCCCTCAAATACCACTTATAAAGCATCATAACTTCTTTGAAAGTACAAGGTTAGTAGAGTATCAAATTGATCCAAAATAAGATATTAATAGTTAATGAATTCATCCAGTACCACTGCCAGTTAGACATTTGGTCCCTAGCATAACACTATTGAGACTGTGAAGCTCCTGAGTCAGATACTATGTCTAAAATAATAATCTAAGCTCTATGGAATCTATTCCCACTGCCCACTAACTCTGACGGGCTCAATATCTTTAGGAATAGAGAAATCTGAAAAAAAAAATTGTGTATTTGTCTTAATCAAAACATGTTGGGTCTTAAGAGACAGTCAAGTGGGTAGGGTACTTGATTTCCATGCAATTTCCATTCCTAGCACCCCATATATGGTCCCCTAAGATCCACAAGAAGTGATCTTTGAGTATAGAGCTGAAGCACTACTGGGTAAGCCAAAACATAAATAAAAAAACAAACATTCCTTCCATTTAAGATTACTCACTGCTTCAGATGTCTGGAAGATTCTAGACTGAAATGAAACATACAAATAAATACAAATCTTTACTTCATTTGCAAAATTCTTTGTTGAACAGGTTGTCAGCTTAGTACCTTCAAGTATGACGTTTTTTTTTTGTGGTCTTGGTTTATATCTCACGATATTTTTTTCATTAATTACTAAGGTGAAGATATATTTGTTTTGCTGAAACTTTATTTTTAAAATAGTATGTTTGCATGTGGTGTGTGTGCATGTGTGTGTGTGTGTGTGTGTGTGTGTGTGTGTGTAAAGTGAAAGAGTTTTAGTGTAGGTGCTGGCAATTCCAAATAATAACTATTGCTTTGATTCAAGTTAAATCATTTAACCTGCTGTGAAACAATTAGAATATATTTTGCTATTGAGTACAGCTAAGGGGCTCAATAGAAATGTCCTTGGGAGGTATAAAGATGGACACTCAGCTCCACAAAAGCACTGTGTTAGGGTCCCTTTTCTTATGGGAATAATTAGGTTTGGCTTCATCTTCCCAGTTTGGAAAAACTCTGGAATAACAGAATATTCCATAAAGCATCGTTACTTTTTTTTTTAAAGGCATGCCTTTAAAAATGTTTTATTATATTTCATTTCACATAATAGAAAATGTTGCCAGAGTTTATTTTTTCTTTTTACATACATGATAAATCTCTCACTTATTTATTGGCAAATGATGAAAGTCAAAAACAATTCATCACCTGCAGTAGCCACTCATATATAAAGTCAAGTCTGCTGTTCTCCACGATGATTTAAGTCAAAACTACAGAGCTAACACACTCCCACCCTCATATGACCACATGCTTTGAGGAATGAAAAGGGAAGCAAAATAAATGCCTTTGCAGTAACAGAAGTGGTTCTCTCATCCACCTAAGCAAAATAGCTTCCCCTCCTCCATCCTACTGAATAAGTCAGTAACATTTTCTCAAAACTGCTCAAAATATGCGTCCAATCTGATTCACTCAAGTGCAGAATAAATATTACCTTTCCCTTTTATTTTTAATTACTAAAAGAAACCCCAAAGTTACAGTCTAGTGCTGCAGGGATAGGAAAAGAATGTGAAAGTACATTTTTCATTAAGAAAATTTTTTCTTTTTTTTTTTTTATTTTCCCAATATGAAATGTGACTTAAGTGGGTAGAATGTGCAAACATGTAACTTATAAATACTCAAAGACTAAAAAGAGAAGACAATTGGGAAGATGTTTGCCTTGTACCCAGCTGACCTGGGTGTCATCCCCAGTACCTCCCATGGATCCTTAGCTCCATCAGGAATTAACCCTTGGAAACAGTGCTAGAAATAAACCCTCCTATGTAATTTTGGTCTTCAAATTGAAAATTATATTAACAAACTAATGTACCTATTAAGTAATATTAATAGTACATTTGCATGCAATTATGAAACATCTATCTTAGTTCCATATACTGATTTGCAGAGTTTTAAAGCTGAACCCCACTATTAACCTAAAATGAGTGTGGGTGTCATGTTTAAGTCAAAGATGTTCTACAGTATCTTAATTTTACAAAGAAAAATCAATTCATAGCTCCCCTGTATGTGTTGACCATGACAGTGGTTGGTGGAGTGTTATTTTTGAGTCCCTGTGGCTATTGCCCATTAGTTCCAGTAGAGAAAGATAATGACTCCCTGCTATAGCAATTTATCATATGACTGTAGGTCTGAATTCCATATTCAGCCACTGCATGTGAAACCAATCCAAGAAGAAAACAAAGAAAACAAGCTGAACTTGAAAACCAATAAGATATCTTACAACCGTTATTATTGTTGACTACTAAAAGTAGAAAATCAGTTTTCTTTAATTACTTTATCAAAAAAATACATCCTCTCATAGACCCCAAGGTGCTGAGGATCTTACAATGTCTCTAAAGGGTGCTAAGGGTTTTCTTCTTTTCATAGATCAGAATTCATATAAAACAAAATATTCAGTTACAATATGTTGAAGATGTCAAGGAAGGACAAGAGTGTGGTTAGAGTGCTGTATTTTCTGGCGTATGGGATGAGTGGGCATATAAGACGACCCACTAATTTTGAAGTTAAAACATAGGTTTAGGCCTATATTCACTGTATTAGATAGAATGTTCCTGTGCTGCAATGGTATGTACCACAGTGAGCCAATCACAACAAGCAAAGGTTCAAAGGTTATACTGTAATAGTCTTCCTCTCTGACTCTCGCCAATCTGAGCAGGCTTTTTACAGTGTAGATTCAGGTCCAGAACATTGTCTAATTTGCATGCATAAAAAGCCTGCTTGAATTGGCTGAGTTAGAGAGTCGGTTCAAACAGCCTTGCAGGATTGATTTGGAAAATTCGTTTTGTGGCAATATTCAGGCAATTTTTGTTTAGTGGCATATTGAAACATTTTTCAGGATATACTCAGCATATAAGATGAACCCCAATTTTCGGTTGACTTTTTTTTGTTTTAAAAGTCGTCTTATATGCCGGAAAATACAGTATTTGTTTTCCGTTGATTCAAAGACTTAAAGGTATATGTCTTATACTGTGAAAATGGACTGGGGACACTAAGTTTTAAAGCAAGCAAACAAACTAACAATTGATCAGTGTTATTCTGAAGAATACCCACTTTAAGTATTCTTTGCAAGCAGTGAAATATATATATATATATATATTTTTTTTTTTTTTGGAGTCATGCCTGACCATGATTAGCATTTACTTCTGTATGGTACTCAGGTTCCATTCCTGAAAAGCTTAAGGGATAATATGGAGTGACAAAAATCAAACCTGTGTCAGTCAAAGGGAAAGCAAGTACATTTCCTATTACATTTTCATTCTAGCTTCTTAGACTACATTTCTCTAAAAAGATAACTAAAGATAACTATGAGGGTCTGTTATATTCTGGAGTCATAATTAAATCTACATTCCTAAATAAAAATTATGAGTTTGATTTCATCATTGCTCTGAATTGAAACTATTATTTTTAATGGTAGAAATTTGAAATGATTACATCTCTAAGAATATGGTTGGGGCAGCAGATACTTTGCCAAATTGAATCTCTGAAAATCTAGAAGTCGAAGAGATTTATCATTGCCAAAGTTGGTGATTAGAAAGTGTAATTTGGGAAACTATGACTGCCCAGTGGGGCCCGACTGTGAAAAACTGTGAGTGCTGCCTGTGTGTGTCTGTCTACTGTTCTGTCCCGTGAAACTCTTGGGAGTGAGCCAAAAAGAAGCTTCAGAAAGCTCGCTCTCCCAGAGGCCAATTCTAGGGTGGGAACACCAAGGAACTGCTCCATAATGTGAAAACCGGCTATAAGCAGTACTTTGCAGAATCCAGGTCCCCTGTTTGTGACATCAGGCTGGGAAAATCTATGAAACTATTCCAGCCCAGTGGGGCACGACTGTGGAAAAATGTGAGTGCTGCCTGTGTGTGTCTGTTTACTGTCCTGTCATGTGAACCTCTTGGGAGTGGGCCGAAAAGAGGCTCCAGAAGAACACGGCTCCACTTCGCTACAGACCATGAGCTCTTTCTAAGGAAAGAACACCATCGCAACAAGAAGGAAAAAATCACACTAAGAACTGTGCTGGATCACAGAAGCCCAGCATTTCTCTCCGGACTGTCTTCTCTGCTGCATGCTCGGGCCTAAGATTTGATCCTGTGTGAGGCTTCATCCATGAAGGACTCCCCTCCTTGGAGGCAAGTTGACCCATCCAGAAAGGGCGAAGCCAGAGGAGTGTGGCTGCCTACATCATTTAGTCAAATAATACCACCAAAACACATAGAAAAACCCACAATACAAGTGTGACAATGGGGAAACAACACAGGCCAGCATCAGACATAGAGAATGAAGATAACAATTCTGATGACCAGATAATGACCAACCAACTACTCAACCTCTCAGATAAGGACTTTAGACAAGCAATATGGAAGATGCTCAAAGAACTCAAAGAAACCATGGATCGAGTTGAAGAGAACACTAACAAGAACCAAGAAAACATGAAGACAGAAATCACAAAACTCCAAACTGAAATAACATGTCAATTAACAGGCCTGAAAATCTCAGTAAACAAAGTGAATGACAAAATGGATAAGCTCTGGGACAGGGTATTAGAAGCTGAGAATAGACTTGGTGCTGTGGAAGATGAGATAAATAACAATTCCATATTGTGGAAGAGATTGGAAAAAAAATTAAAGCAAATGAACAGACAGTGGAAAAATTAGTCAAAGATGAGAACAGATAAAAATAGAAGTCTATGATAAGATAAACAGGAACAACTTAAGAATCATTGGAGTCCCAGAGACCCAGGAAGAAAATTTCCAGGAAGAATCAATGGTCAAGAACATCATTAAAGAGAAACTTCCAGAGCTAAAGAGTATATGTAATCAAATTCTATATGCTCGAAGAGTACAAACCAAAACAGACCCCAGAAAAAATACCCCAAGACACATACTAGTCACAATGATGAATTCCAGAGATAGAGACAGAATTCTGTCTCTGAAAACGGCAAGATCAAAAAGGGAAATTACATTCAAGGGAGCATCCTTGAGATTTACAGAAGACCTGTCACCAGAAACACTCAATGACAGAAAGCAGTGGTGGGATATTGTGACAAGACTGAATGAAATGAATGCTTCACCTAGAATACTATACCCAACAAAACTCATTTTCTGGTTTGACGAAAGAATACATGGTTTCACAGACAAAAAACAGCTCAGAAACTTTACAGTCTTAAGAGAAAAACTGAAAGACCTAATTTAAGACAAGACTAACCAAAAGACACACCAAATTTCGATATAAAGATGGCATTAAACCCCAGGACTATTCTTTTTCTTAAGTCAATGGACTAAATGCACAAGTTAAGAGACACAGAGTGGCTAAATGGATCATAAAACTCAATCCAACCTTCTGCTACCTACAAGAAACGCAACTGAATAGTCAAAACAATCATAGACTCAAAATAAAAGGCTGGAGAAAAATTATCCACGCAAACAACACCCATAAAAAAGCAGAAGTGGCCATACTAATATCAGATAATGCAAACTTTATACTCAGGAAGGTTGTAAGGGACAAAGATGGACATTTTATATTAATCAAGGTGTATGTAGAGCAGAAAGAAATCACTCTCCTAAACATATATTCACCAAATGAGAGGCCAGCAAAATATTTAATACAATTGTTCACAAATCTGAAAAATAATATCAATAACAACACAATAATTGTGGGGGACCTCAACATGGATTTGTCAACACTGAATAGGTCAACCAGACTGAAACCCAACAAAATATACTAGATCTGAAGAGAGAAATAAAAGAAAGAGGCCTAGTGGATATGTATAGGATACACCATCCTCAGAAACTTGGATACACATTCTTCTCCAATGTACATGAGACATTCTGCAGGATAGACTACATGCTGGCCCATAAAACATAGCTCCATAATATCAGGAGGATAGAAATTTTGTAGGCTACCTTCACTGACCACAAGGTTCTGAAATTATTTGTGAGTTCCAAAGAGACACAGAAAAAAAAATTAACAGCTGGAAGTTAAACAGCCAAATAATGAATAACCAGTGAGTCTGAGATGAAATCAAGAGGAAATCAAAAGGTTCCTGGAAACAAATGACAATAAAGACACAAACTATCAGAACTTATGGGACACAGCAAAAGCAGTAGAGAGGAAAATTTATAGCTTAGCAAGCACACATCAGGAAGGAAGAAGGGGCTTACCTGAGTAGCTTAATGACACAGCTAATAGAACTAGAAAGTGTTCAACAGAAGGACCCAAAAATAGGGAGACAGAAGGAAAAAACAAAGCTGAGAGCAGAAATCAACGAAGTGGAAACCCAAAAAACAATCCGAAAGATCAACAAAAGCAGAAGTTTGTTCCTTGAAAAAATAAACAAGATTGATAGACCACTGGCAAAACTAACAAAGAAAGAGAGAGAGAAAGTTGATTACTCATATTAAGAATGAAAAAGGAGAGATCACTACTAATATGGCAGAGATTCAAAGGGTAATCAGAAACTACATGGAGAAACTCTACACCACTAAAAATGAGAACCTGGAAGAAATAGATAAATTCTTGGACTCTTATTATCTTCCATGGTTGAGGGAAAAGGATGTAGCATATCTAAACACCCCCATCACTATTGATGAAATTAATATGGTAATCAAATGTCTGCCCCAAAACAAAAGCCCAGGCCCAGATGGATTCACTAATGAATTTTTTCAAACTTTCCATGAGGAACTACGACCAATCCTGGCATCTATTTCATGAAATTGAACAAACGGAAACACTTCCAAATAGCATTTATGAAGCCTACATCACCATGATACCTGAACCAGACAGAGATACTATGAAAAAAGAAAATTACAGACCAAAATTGCTGATGAATGCAGATGCAAAGATCCTCAACAAAATTTTGGCAAAAAATATTTAATGCCTCATTAAGAAGATTATCCACTACGATCAAGTTGGTTTCATCCCAGGAATGCAAAGATGTTTTAATATCCGGAAATCTATCAACATAATACACAACATCAACAACAAGAAAAATAAAAATCACATGATCATATCAATAGATGCAGAGAAAGCATTTGATAAGGTCCAACACCCATTCTTGATCAAAACTCTCAGCAAGTTGGGAATGGAAGAAACCTTTCTCAATATACTTAAGGCCATCTACCACATGCCAGTGGAAAATATTATCCTCAATGGAGAAAAACTGAATGCATTCTTTATAAATTCTGGCACAAGACAAGGCTCTCCTATATCACCACTCCTATTCAACATAGCACTGGAAGTACTCGCTATAGCAATTAGGTAAGAAAAAGATATCAAGGGAATCCAGATAGGAAAGGAAGAATTCAAGCTCTCACTGAATGCAGATGACATGATACTCTACTTAGAATACTCTAAAGACTCTACCAAAAAGCTTCTAGAAACAATAGACTTATGTAGCAAGGTTGCAGGCTACAAAATTAACACAAAAAAATCAATGGCCTTTCTATACACCAATATTAATAAGGAAGACATGGACAATAAGAAAACAATCTCATTCACAAGATTGCCACACAAACTCAAATTTCTTGGAATCAACTTGACTAAAAGCGTGAAGGACCTATACAAAGAAAACTATAAAACTCTGCTCCAAGAAATAAGATGACACGTGGAAATGGAAACACATACCCTGCTCATGGATTGGCATGATTAACATCATCAAAATGGCAATACTCCCCAAGGCATTATACAGATTTAATGCGATCCTTCTAAAGATACCCATGACATTCTTCAAAGAAGTGAATCAGGCACTTTTGAAATTTGTTTGGAACAATAAACAACCTAGAATAGCTAAAGAAATCATTGGGAAAAAGAATATGGGAGGAATTACTTTCCCAAACTTTAAACTTTACTTCAAATCAATAGTTATCAAAATAGCATGGTATTGGAATAAGGACAGACCCTCAGATCAGTGGAATAGGCTTGAATGCTCAGAAAATGTTCCCCAGACATACAATCACCTAATGTTTGATAAAGGAGCAAGAAATCCTAAATGGAGAAAAGAAAGCCTCTTCAACAAATGGTGTTGGCACAACTGGCTAGCCATTTGCAAAATATTGAACTTAGACCCCCCAGCTAACATCATGTATGAAGGTAAAATCCAAATGGATTAAAGGCCTCGATATCAGACCCGAAACCATAAGATATATAGAACAACACATAGGCAACACACTCCAGGACATTGAGACTACAGGACTATTCAAGGAGGAAACTGCACTCTCCAAGCAAGTGAAAGCAGAGATTAACAGATGGGAATATATTAAACTGAGAAGCTTCTGCACCTCAAAGAAAATAGCGCCCAGGATACAAGAGCCATGCACTGAGTGGGAGAAACTATTCACCCAATACCCATCAGATAAGGGGCTAATCTCCAAAATATACAAGACACTGACAGAAATTTACAAGGAAAAAACATCTAATCACATCAAAAATGGGGAGAAGAAATGGACAGACACTTTGACAAAGAAAAAATACAAATGGCCAAAAGACACATGAAAAAATGCTCCAAATCACTAATCATCAGGGAGATGCAAATCAAAACAACTTTGAGGTACCACCTCACACCACAGAGAATGGCACATATCACAAAGAATGAGAATAAACAGTGTTGGCGCGAATGTGGAGAGAATGGAACTCTTATCAACTGCTGGTGGAATGCCGTCTATTTCAACCTTTACAGAAAGCGATATGGAGATTGCTCCAAAAACTGGAAATCAAGCTCCCATATGATCCATCTATACCATTCCTAGGAGTAAACCCTAGGAACACAAAAATACAATACAAAAACCCCTTCTTTACACCTATATCCATTGCAGCTCTATTTACTATAGCAAGACTCTGGAAACAACCAAGATGGCCTTCAACAAATGAATGGCTGAAGAAATGTGGTACATATACACAATTGAATATTATGCAGTTGTCTGGAGAGATGAAGTCATGTAATTTTCCTATACATAGATGTACACGGAATCTATTATGCAGAGTGAAATAAGTCAGAGAGAGAAAGAAAAAAGCAGAATGGTCTCACTCATCTATGGGTTTTAAGAAAAATGAAATACATTCTTGCAATAATAATTTTCAGACACAAAAGAGAAAAGAGCTGGAATTTACAGCTCACCTCAGGAAGTTCACCACAAAGAGTGATGAGTTTAGTTAGAGAAATAACTACATTTTGAACTGTCCTAATAATGAGAATGCATGAGGGAAATGGAATGCCTGTCTAGAGTACAGGTGAAGATCGGTGGGGAGTAGGGGGTTTTGGGACATTGGTGATGGGAATGTTGCACTGGTAATGGGTGTTGTTCTTTATATGATTGAAACCAAACATAATCATGTATGTAATCAAGGTGTTTATATAAAATATAAAAAAGAAAAAAAAAGATTAGGTATGTAATAAATTTTACATATTCATATTTAAAAAACAGAAAGTGTTATTTTGTCAATGCCATTTAGTAGGCAGAGAATGAGTGAATCAGACATATCTGGGAGTTGTCTTTTAATGTTAAATGGGGAATTCACCTAGGCACATAATCCATTCTCATAAAGGAATAGACTGAAAAAAAGTCTATTTGAATGCACTCCCAGTCATTTATTACTTGTATTTGGAAATGTCCTCTCTTGTTTCCCAAGCCTCTCTACTAGATTTTCTTCCTTGCAAAGAACATTTATCTGTTGGAATCATTCTTGATGTTCTCTGAAGAAACAGATAAAATAGAAAATGAGAAGACGCCCCTCTCCACATGTTTCTAACATGAGCATCTCAGTTGGCCATACTGAATAAATTTCAAATGAGGGATACATATGGCAAACTTAGAATGAAGTTCAAATATGCATTTCTTTTTTAACTACTGATTCATTTATTTATTCTGCTAAACATACACAGAACACTTGAGATCAGAGTTGGGAAAAGAAGATTAGCCTACTATTTTATGATCATTCTCATGAGGCATGAAATTTGCTTTTTTTTGGTTTTTGGTTTTTCGGGCCACACCCGTTTGATGCTCAAGGGTTACTCCTGGCTAAGCGCTCAGAAATTGCCCCTGGCTTGGGCGTACCATATGGGACGCCAGGGGATTGAACCATGGTCCTTTCTTGGCTAGTGCTTGCAAGGCAGACACCTTACCTCTAGCGCCACCTCACTGGCCCTGAGATATGCTTTTCTATTGCACTAGACATTAAAATATTTTCTGAAAGCATTATAACACATTAAGTAGTTGATCCAATGTTTGAATGAGGTACATTAAGAGAGGATATTTATTATTCAATTGTTCAGTTTAAGGCATGTGATAACAAGTGTATGATTTTTTTAAAAATGGTATTAGTGTAATAAATTTTTTCATTTATTGTTTTGAAATGCTCTTACATGTTTTATAATCTCTTTCCTGTCCGACATTTCATATTATTTTCTGTTCCAACTACTTTATCTCACCATTACTTTCAATAGAGGGTTTATTTTCTTGAGATACTTAATCATTTTATTCATGCATATTATTGTCATGAAAATATAGTTCCTCTCAGAACAAAGATATTTTTTATTCAGAAATGTAGCTTATGGTTTTTCTTTTTTTATTTTTATTTAAACACTGTGATTACAGACATGACTATAGTTGGCGTTTAGTCCTAGAAAGAACAACCCGTTCACCAGAGCAACATTCCCACCACCAATGCACACTATATCCCTCCACCCACACCCCTTGCCAGTATTCAAATAGGCATTCTACATCTTTCACTCATTAAGATTGTCAGGGTACTTGTTAATATTCTAACTGCCCTCACTCCTCCTTGAGGTGAGCTTCATAATGTAAGCCAGTCCTTCTGGCCCTTATTTCAGGGCAGTATTACAATAATGTCTTTTATTTTTATTAAAACCCATAGATAAGTAAGACTATTCTGTGTTTCTTTCTGACTTATTTCACTCAGCATAATAGATTCCATGTACATCCATGTATAGGAAAATTTCATGACTTCATCTCTCCTGGTGGCTGCATAATATTTCATCATATATATGTACCACAGTTTCATTAGCCATTCATCTGTTGAAAGGCATCTTGGTTGTTTCCAGAGTCTGTCTATTGTAAATAGTGCTATGATGAATATAGGTGTGGGGAAGGGATTTTTGTATTTCATTTTGTGTTTCTAGGGTATATCCAAAGGAGTGGTATAGCTAGATCATATGGGAACTCAATATCCAGTTTTTTGAGGAATCTCCATATTGTTTTTTTATAAGGGCTGTACTAGAAGGCATTCTCACCAGCAGTAAATGAGAGTTAATTTCTCCCCACATCTCTGCCAGCACTTATTGTCCTTGATCATTGTGATGTGTGCCAGTCTCTGTGGCATGAGATGGTACCTCATTGTAGTTTTGATGTACTTCTCCCTAATAATGAGTGATGTGGAGCATTTTTTCATGTGTCTTTTTGGCCATGAGAAATTGTTCATTTCTTCTCCACATTTGTTGATGGGGTTAGATGTTTTTTAATTATTAAGTTCTTTCAGTAACTTGTACATCTTAGATATTAGCCCCTAGTCTGATGGGTACTGAGTAAATATCGTGCCTTTTTCAATTTTTTTTATTTTTAAAAAATTTTTATTTTGACTAAAGTGGATTACAAATCTTTCACAGTAATAATTTAGGTACATAGTGACATTGAATAAAGGGCTTTCCCACCAACAATGATGTCCTCCCTCCACCACTGCTCCCAGCATGCATCCCATATTCCCCTCTAAAAATGCTAGTATAAGTTGTCTCCTCTCTGTCTAGCTTGTTGTAGAGTGGGTATCGATTCTGTTGTTGTTGTCTTTGGATTTGGTGTTTAAGTCTGATCATTTTTATTTATACTAAATGTTCATACAACTGTTTGGTCTTGGTATCCTCCATTATTTCCCTCTCAATTTGTGAGCAGAACTATCTTGTTCAAGTTATGTGGTTCTATATGGAAGAAAGAAAAAAGAGTGGGGCAAAAATCAAACTTGCAAAAATAGAAGGAATCCTTCTAGAGATTTACATGTCAATTTAAGAGAAGAAGGGGAAGAAGTAAGAAAAAGATAAAAACAATGCAAAAATATAAAAAAAAAAGAACTCAAGAAGCACCTCAGCAATAAAACAACAACAGACTATAGCCATGGTCTCGAAATAAAAACAAAACAAAGCACAATAAAAAATTAGCAACAACAACAATAACAAAAAAGTAATTTGTGCTTATTTTTTTGCATAGGCACAGTAAATATTGGGGAGATTAAAGGGGAAATTCCCTTAGCCTAAGAGATACAGTTTTTCTCTACCCTTAAAGCACACAGTCATGGGAATAACTACAGGCTTCATGCATGTTCTTTGACTCTCCTCTAGGTCCTTTTGTGATGTCTGGAATCTTTCCGCTCAGTCATGGATGATAAAATTGGTCCTCTGTAACTAGAGATCTTGGTATTTGCATAGGTCATAGGATGGAGTCTTTCTTTGTGATTCTAGAAGTTCTGTTCCACCACTGTTGTTTAATCAGTCTTCTGTAGTTGGTGGTCTTGGTCTTTGCACCAATCCTAGGATGAAGCCTAGGATAGAGTCTTTCATTATGTTTCCAAAAGTTCTGCTTAATTGCAGTTGTCTCAGCCAGACCTCTGGGATTAAAGATCTTGGTTGTTCTATAGATGGTAGGCTAAAACCTAGACTAGGGTCTTTTTTATTGGTCCCAGCATAAGTTCTGCCCTGTTATGGTTGTCACAGTCCGTTTTATTAAGTTCTCTCTCTCTCTCTCTCTCTCTCTCTCTCTCTCTCTCTCTTTCTCTCTCTCTCTCTTGCTCTCTGCCTCTTCTCTCTCTCTGTTTCTTTGTGAGTTTTGCTAGTGGTTTATCAATTGTGTTTACTTTTTAAGGAACCAATTTTTGCTTTTGTTGTTCTTTTAAATATTTATTTCCATTCATTGGTTTCTGCTCTAAATTTTATTTTTTCCTTCTGCCTACCTAATTTTGGCTCTTTTTTTTTTTTTTTTTTTTTTTTGGTTTTTGGGCCACACCCGGTGACGCTCAGGGATTACTCCTGGCTATGCGCTCAGAAGTCGCTCCTGGCTTGGGGGACCATATGGGACGCCGGGGGATCGAACCGCGGTCCGTCCGAGGCTAGCGCAGGCAAGGCAGGCACCTTACCTTTAGCGCCACCGCCCGGCCCCAATTTTGGCTCTTTTTGTTGATCATTTTCTAATCTTGAAAATGTGTTATTAAACTGTTTATGTAGGCCCATTCTTCCTTACTGATGTGAGTTTGCAAAGCTGTAAATTTTCCTTAGTACTACTTTTGCTGTGTCCCATAAATTTTGATAGTTTGTGTCTTTATTGTCATTTGTTTCCGGAAATGCTTCATTTCTTATTAGATTTTATCTCTGACACACTGGTTGTTCAGCAGTGTGCTTTTTAATTTCCATGTGTAAAATTTTTTTTTCTATGACCCTTTGTAGTTAACTTCTACGTTTAGTGCCTTGTGATCTGAGAAGTTAGTCTGTACAATTTCTATCCTCTTAATTTCATGGAGATATGTTTTATGGGGCCAGCATGTGGTCTATCCTAGAAAATGACCCATCTGCATTGAAGAAGAATGTGTATTCTTTTCCCTGGGATGGAGTGCCATATATATATATATATATATATATATATATATATATGGCATATATAAATATATCTGTATTTATGTATATATATGTGTGTCTATATATACACACACAAGTACACTTTCTTCCATTTCTCTTTTTAGAGCTAGTATATTCTTGTTGAGTTTAATTCTGGTTGACCTATCAATGGGTGACAGGACAGTGTTGAGGTCTCCCATTATTATTGTGTTGCTATTGATGTCTTTTTTCAATGGTCATCAATATTAAATATTTTGATGGTTCCTCATTGGGTGTGTATATGTTTAAGAGAGTAATTTCTTCCTGCTGATACATATTCTTTGATTAAAAAGAAATGACCATATTTGTTCTTTACAAGTTTTCTGAGTCTGAAGTTTGTGTCATTTGTTATTAATCTGGCCACTCCAGCTTTTTTAAGAAAGTTGTTTGCTTGGATGATTTTCTCCAGCCTTTTATTTTGAGTCTATGCTTGTTTTGACTATTTAGATGTGTTTGTTGTAGACAACAGAATGTTGGCTTCAGCTTTTTGATCTATTTTGCCACTCTGTGTCTCTTAAATGGTGCATTTAGTCCATTGACATTGAGAGAGAGAATTGTCATGGGATTTACTGTCATCTTTGTGTAGAAGTATGTTGTGTCTGTTGGTCTATTTGTCTTAAAAAGAAGACCTTTCAGTTTTTCTTTTTAGGCTGGTTTTGAGTCTGTAAAGTTTTTGAGCTGCTGTTTATCCATGAAGCTATGTACACTTCCTTCAAATCTGAAAGTGAGTCTGACTGAGTGCAGTATTCTAGGTGAAACATTCATTTCATTGAGTTTTGACACTATATCCATTCCACCACTGCCTTCTGGCCTTGAGGGTTTCTTGTGACAGATCTGCTGTAATCTTAAGGATGCTACTTTGAATACAATTTCTATTTTTGATCTTGCTCCTTTCAGTATTTTGTTCCTATCTGTGGGATTTGTAATTGTGACTAGGATGTGTGTTGGGGTGCTTTTCTTTGGGTCGCTTTTAGCTGGAACTCTTCGGGCATGCAGGATTTGGTTGAATGCTGTCTTTAGCTCTGGGAGTTTCTCTGTAATGATATCCTTGACTATTGATTCTTCCTGGGTCTCTGGGACTCCAATGATTCTTTTGTTGTTTCTTTTGAATTTGTCAAGGACTTATACTTTTATCTGTTTACATTTTTGAATATTTTTCCATCATCTGATTGTTTACTTTAAGATTATTTTCTGCCTCTTCTGCTGTATGGAGTTGTTCTGCATCTCATCTTCCAGTTAGCTGATTCTGTCCTCAGCTGCTGTTACTCTGTTGGAGAGGCTTTCCTTTCAGTTTTTAATTTCATCTACTGAATTTTTTACTCTATAATTTCAGTTTGGAGTTTTCTGATTTCTATCTTAGTGTTCTCCAGCTTGATCTATTCTTTCTTTGAGTTCTGTGAGCATCCTTTATATTAGTACTCTAAACTACTTGTCTGAGAGGTTAATTCTGTGGAACATGAGAGCTGCCATCTTCATTCTCTAAGCATGCTGTTGTCTGGTGTTGTTTCCCCATTGACATGCTTGTAGTGTGACTTTTACTACATGACTTGGTGGGGTTTATCTGCTGGGAGATGTGCACGGACGCACACCTCCCTGCTGGTGCGTCACCCTGCTCTGTGAACCTTGATGGGTTTAAGTTGATTAAGTTTGCTGGGGTATTTCCCAGCAGTTTCCTGCAGGGTTCAGGAAGCACCTGTGGAGACCGCCATTTTCTTCTGCAGCCCAACACAGCCGCACTATCAATGTTTTGTCACTTCTGGTGCTAGCACTAGACCTGCATAGCCACATGTGACCTGCTCCCACCCACACTTAAATCCAAAGTCCGTAGCTTATGTTTTAAATGTATTTTAAAACATTTAAAAATTGTTAAAATATTTTAAATGCTTAAACTATTACTATATAAAATTGTCCTTGGATAAATGTGACATTGCCAGCAGATTATAGCTTTTATTGACAAAATATGTTAGGATAGAAATCCAGTATCTTTTGAAGCACACCTGGCAATATTTTTCTATAAAAAATTTCTCAAAACGGCAAGGTAAAAATTGCCTTTCTGTTTTCATTATATGTCCTTTGATGGGCCATTACGATATAATTGAAGAACCTATGTTTAGTAATAAAACTATATTTAATTAGTCTTAGGTTTAAATAGATTAAACGTTATTGGAATAACATTGTCACCAGTGTCACTCTAACTTTTCAGAATCTCCCTACTTTTAATCATAAATTCAGTCCAATACTCCAATGTTTTATGCCTTATAGTCATCATCTCAGACATTCATATTATGCTGACAGATGGTATACCCAAACATACCTGTTGTGTGGAGTTTATATTCTACAAAAAGAGATATTACAAAGAAACGGAAAAACTCAATAGACTTAAAATCTTTATTGTTTTGAAGTAACAAGCTATGAAGAGGTTTGTGCCATGTAGAACAGTGTGGCATAACATTGTTAGTATATCTGAGCATTTGAGCTGAAGACTGAATAAATCAAAGGCTTCCAGAGCCTATCCAGAATAAGAGATATGTTTAGCAAAGAAAAGCAAAGAAAAAGAATGGGATAAGTTTGCTATGTTGGCAGAATTAAAAAAATACCTTGCAGAATGGAAATAGCATGAGCAAAAGAAGAAACAGGTAGCAACAACAATATATCTTTTTTCTAAACCAGCTATCAAATAGGCATTCTTACCACATAAACAACCTGATTTATTTTTGAATTGCTGATGCTTCTAGTTCCAATCGACAAAATTCACAAAATCAACAAGCTTTCTAGTACACCTGAGCTTGAAGAGTCAGAATTAAATATGTCCAATTTGTCGAAGAGCATCTGTTACTCCTTTAAATTGCTATTTGAGGTAGAAGATATATAAAGGATGAAACAGATCATTGAAGACTGGAAAAGCCTGGGTATCTGTGGGCAACATAGTCACCAATCAGAAGAAAAGAGATGCCCTTGAACATCATTGTCCTAGAGTTTTTCTCAATAATGTCAAAAGTCTTTTTATGGTCAGGGTGATAGTGCTTTTCTGATGATATGTAGCAAGGAAAATGTATAATGTAAAGAGGAATCTGGAAATTTTGCACAAATTTAAAATAATAAAGTAAAATACTTTTCAAACAGTGTGAGGCACCAAGGAATGTCGGTCAAGAGCACACATGTGGTTTTACAGTTCTAGGTAGGGCACTCTGTTTTTCTCAGAGGAAATAAAATTGAGAGCTAAAATCTATTGATCAAACACTTCAAGCCAACTTTATATTTTCATTATCCTACTGTGTGCTGGCTTCCAAACTTGAATTTTACCTTGCCTGAACTTATTTACACATAGCGTTAACTATTGTTGCTATAGTGCTAGTGGGCACAAATGGTTTGTTGGTAGGAAAATTAGGGCTTCAATTGTCTTTGGAGCAATATGATGCCTTGGACAAACCCAGGGCCTCACACACGCAAGAAATGTGATCCATTGCCTGAGTGACATATGCATATCTGAGTTGGTAGTTTAGATATAAAGACATGTCTTTGCTTCATTGCATGGAGACTTGTGTCAGTGGCCAAGCCCATTCTCTCTTCTTGTTGATCACACTTCCAATCCAAGAGGTCTACTCCACCACTGAAGAAACATGGAGAAACATGCCCCTACTGGTGATTTACCTAGGCTTGAGGAAAGTAAACCCTTTCACATAGGTGACAGAGTTTCCAGGAAAAAAAATACAGTATATTCTCATTGATCAAAAAATTCTTTCCTCAAACCATGACATATATTGCTCTATTTCTATGTTTAATACTTTTATTTGTAATGCCAAAATATGCAAATGAACACCAATGACTGATCTCTTGTTCATCCTTCATCTAACAGAAAGCACTACAGGTGACAGTGGCAGATTGCTTCCTAATAATCTAATTAATTAACAAAATTAAAAATATCTCACCATTGGGTTGGAGGAACTATGTAGAGATGCCATGCAGGAGTAGAAGCTTCGTGTTTCCACTTTTTAGCTATAATTTGCCTCTGATGTCTATTGCATTAATCCTTACGGCAGAGGCTTGCCACATGCAATTGAGAGCATCTTGGTAGGAGGCAATGTCTCTCTCTGGCACTGAGTTCCCCTGACTTCCCTGGATAGTAGCAAACTGAGTCTTCACATGAACTCTGAACAATGCTGAACTGCTAAACAATCTGACAGTTCAGAAACAGTGTAACCCTAGACAGTCAGATATACTTAATATGGAAAAGTCTATATTCTCAGAGTGTCTGTCATTGTAGAGACTCTGATCATATCACTCAAAAACCAAGAAATCTGGATGTTTTTGTCACATGTTGTCTTGTCTGGTCCCTGAGAAATAATGGCCACTGGGTTCTGTGTGGTATGATCTATGCACAGCTGTGCTTCTCGGAACGTTGGTCTCTTTTTTCCCTTGCTACGGGTTATTTTATTAGAAAAATTTTGTGTCCGACCTATACCTGGCTGTTATCCAAGAATTAAATACAGCAATTTGTTACTGTAGTATTCCTCCAGAGTCCTTCAGCAAGAACACAAACTAGTTAAGCTATACTTAAAGGTGTATTTCATTTTAAAGTCTTAGCTCTGGCATCAGATCTAGTCTTTTATCTCTCCTCTCCTAACATAAGCAATTTTTCCTCAATAGCTTTCTATTTTCTACCCTGACATCTGTCCCATTTACCTATTCAATAGTCACATCTGATTTAGGTTTGCAATAGTTTTTCTAGAAAAAAATAAGTATACTAAGGGAAAAAAGTGTTTTCTCCCTTTGAGGAAACCGCTCAAATATATTTATTTATGTAAAAGAACTACTTTGTCAACATAATTATTTATATAGAGAAACAGAGATATCTCAGTTTCATTTGTTGCTTAAGTGCACATCAATTTTTGCAAATTATTCTTAATTTCCAAACTGATGTTTAAAAATTTTTGGAAGCAGTCCTCTGATTTGCTACAATTTTCTTGTTTCTGAGACTGGTGTCCCTTTATGTGTTAAGTGCATTATAATCAATGACAGTATTTGTGTGACAATGACCTTTTATTATGTTTGGAATTGCATATTAGTAATTATTATTAAAATTTCATCACAAAACTGGTAACTTTAAACAATTAACCTGTTCTTTTTTGGAAACCAGAATTCAGGATCCTAGGTATTGGTGTGGATGCACTCAAATTGAAGATCCTATACGGAAATCTGTTCTTGCTTGCATTCACAGCAGGTGATTGTAAAGTCATCTGATGACTCCATGTTTTCTTGGATTGTGGTTGCATTGCCCAGTCTCTATTTTGCACATGTCTCAGATTTCTCTGCCTTTCATTTCTCAAGAACGAGTCATTGGACTGAAGATGAACTTTTCACCCAGGATAATCTCTGGAATTTGATGCTGTTAGCTGAACACCTGCAAATAGCACTAGCTCAAACTAAGATCACATTTGAAGAGTTCAGTTGAACATATACTTGGGGTAAAAATTCACACCTTCGAAGGTTGAGTTGGAGTTGTTGTATTCTATTTTACTTTTATAAATTTTTCTTCCTAGAGTTGATAATGCTCTTTTTCTTCCTCCAATAAAATTACTTTCTTAAAAATTGCTTAATTTAAACACTATGGTGAGAAAATTGTTCATTATTGGGTTTCAGTTATACAATGTACACCATTCTTCATGGGTACATTCTTCCTGCCACTGCTGTCTTCTATTTCCCTCCCACCACCTCCTCTCCACAGTCTGTCTCTAGAGCAGGCAATTTGCACCACTTTTCCTTACACATACTCTCTCTTCTTATTGACATCATGGTTTGCACTATTGTTAAGGGAGGAGTTTCTTGCATATCAATTTCTCCCCTTTCAGCACTGAGTCCAGAGTGATCATTCTAACTATTATTGCCATAGTAGACCATTTTCTACTCTAATTACACACAACACATTTGTGATAAGCCTTTTATCCTAGTCTGGACTTCTTGATCCTTATCTCTATTATTCTGGATATTTCTACCATACTATCTTTTGTTTTTCTTTTATCCCACAAATGAGTGAGATTATTCTGTCTATCATTTTCCCTCTGGCTCATTTCACTTAGGATGATAATCTCCATGTATATCCATGTATAAGCAAATTTTATGACTTAATTTTTCCTAACAGCTACATAGCATTTCATTGTCTAGGTGTACCACAGTTTCTTTAACCACTTGTTGTTGGACACCTGGATTATTTCCAGATCTTGGCTAGTGTAAATAGTGCTGCACTGAACATAGGAATGCAGAAGGCATTTTTGTACTGTGTGTTTGTGTTTCTGGGGTAAATCCCTAGGAATAATATTGTTGGGCCATATAGAAGCTCAATTTCTAGATTTTTGAAGAATGTTCATATTGGTGTGTTTGTGTTTGTTTGTTTGTTTTTGTGATATGTGCTAGTCTATGTGTGAAGGAAAATGAACTTCAAGAGGCAGTGAGATAGCTCAATTAGCTATGGAACACATGGGAGACCTGAGTTTTATTTGATACCAAAGGTCTTGCAGGCAACACCAGGAGCAAACTCTCAACACTGATATGGAAGTCATTGAAACCCTGAATTTGGAGTCAACCCTGAGCACTGCCAAAAATAATCCCCAAATCAAAGTGAAATTAAAAGAGAACTTTTAAAAAGTAATATATATATTTATTTCTTAACAACTTCTATTTAGTGAATAAAATTAATGGTGAAGAAAAAATGTCAAGAATAATTATAAAATTGTGGTATGTATGTATGTGCCTGTATATGTGACAGGAAAGAGCAACAAGTGACCCCTTTTAGTTATGAACAAGTCTCATTGTGATGGTATTCTTCATTGAATTGGGAATAGAGCTAGCAATTTAGTGGAAAGGATAAAAAATTTAGCAACTAAAATGCTAAATGTGACATAACTACATGTCACCCTATATTCAGATGCTGATGGGACAATTAATCCAAGGCTCAGAAGAGCTGAAGGTGAGTATTATATCGCTCTTAAATATATATTTATTTTAATTTTTAAGACAAAATTGTTTAAGTTAGAGGCATATAATATCCCAACACCTATTCTTGAACCAGTGAACACTGTACACCATAATTGCAGTCTGCTAGAAATTTTTCTTCTCTCTCTATCTCTTTTTTTTTTCTTTTTAGGCACTGTGGTTTGCAATATTGCAACTAAAGTGGTATCATCATTTTATTTTACCTCCTTTCAGTATTCCATTCTTGTCCAGTGATCATTTCTAATTATTGTTATATGGTCTCTTAAAGCAATACTGGTGGGTGGAGAAAATGTAGTTAATAATATCTATGTACAAACACTTAAAATTTTTAAAAGAATGTTATGTATTATTTCTGTTTTTATATTTTATTTTTTTGCTTTTCTGTCACATACAAAAGCTCAGGATTATTCCTGGCTCTGCACTCAGAAATCACCAGTAGTAGTACCTTGGGGACCATATAGGAAGTTAAGGATTAAATTTGGGTTGGCTATATGCATATAAATGCCCTACCTATGACTCTAATAAACATTTTTGTATATATTTTTCAAAAAAGTGTTCACCACCTTTTCCCATAGCAGTCACAAACATTTGATATAAAATGAATAGATATGAAACATAAAATAAAATTTATCACATTTAAATAATTAAAATTTATCCCTTTTTAATAATTAAAACCAAGATCCAAAGGAGGGTTCTTTTGGTTCCTGATATTAACTGGGATCCTCCAGTACCAGTGCCACTACCAATATATTTCCCCAAGCTATTCCCTTAGCCCACCATCTGTCCTGATGTCTGGTCTCTTTGCCCTCCTTTTCCCAAACAGCATGGAAGTTATTTTAATGTTTATCGAATATTTCCAGGAAGACTGGCCCTAGCACTTCTTCCTCTTAAAAAATATACAGCTTCAAAACTCATTCAATGAAACCAATTAATTATTTATCAATTTTCCTTAACATACTTAGATAACCTCATGTGTTTAGGAAAATAACTTGTAAGGCATATATACTTTTATATATTCAATTTAATAGACCACTTTCTTAAATAAAGGAGAACTTGAAAATCCATTATTCCTACCAATTAAGTACAAAGAACAATGAGGAAACTATGGAGGAAAGTGGAAATTCGGGACATGGAGAGAAAATTCAGCAAATTTCCAAGTCCACTAAAATGCCTGAGCCTTGTAGATGAAGACCTAAAATCAACACTTAAGATGTTAGCAACAGAAATAAAGAAGTCAATAGCCTGTGAAATTAAGCAAACTATGTATGAACAATTCTACCAACTCAAAGAAGAAATCTTTAAGAAGATGAGAGTTTCCATAAATATATTTCAAGAAAATAAGGAAAATGTTAGCAAGCTAAATATCAGGAATATCCACCACATACAGGTGGATATCCATATAGATCAACTTGAAGAGAAATTACAAGCAGGAATTGATAAAGAAGTCAAAAGGTAAAAGAAAAACAAAATGATGGAATATAATATAAGGTACTTAATGAAAAAAGACAAGGGAATTAATATCCAAATTATAGGAATACAGGAAAGAGGAAAAACAAATAGTGAAAAAGATAGTCACAGAGATTGTTCCCACTCTCTGAAAAGAAGTAGCTAAAACAATTCAAGAGGCAAAAAGAGTGCAAACAAAATAGATTCTAACAGAATAATAGCAAGACATATAGTAATCTAAATGGCAGGAAAAAAGAGAGATGCCTTCTTTAGTGCACTAAGGAAGAAATAATACTTTTTGTTGTTGTTGTTGTTGTTGTTGTTGTTGTTTTGGGCCACACACCGGTGATGCTCAGGAGTTACTCCTGGCTATGAGCTCAGAAATCGCGCCTGGCCATGTACAAAGGTAAAATCCAAATGGATGAGAGACCTCGATATCAGACCCGAAACCATAAGATATATAGAACAACACATAGGCAACACACTCCAGGACATTGAGACTACAGGAATATTCAAGGAGGAAACTGCACTCTCCAAGCAAGTGAAAGCAGAGATTAACAGATGGGAATATATTAAGCTGAGAAGCTTCTGCACCTCAAAGGAAATAGCGCCCAGGATACAAGAGCCACGCACTGAGTGGGAGAAACTATTCACCCAATACCCATCAGATAAGGGGCTAATCTCCAAAATATACAAGGCACTGACAGAAATTTACAAGGGAAAAAACATCTAATCCCATCAAAAAATGGGGAGAAGAAATAGACAGACACTTTGACAAAGAAGAAATACAAATGGCCAAAAGACACATGAAAAAGTGCTCCACATCACTCATCAGCAGGGAGATGCAAATCAAAACAACTTTGAGGTACCACCTCACACCACAGAGAATGGCACACATCACAAAGAATGAGAATAAACAGTGTTGGCGGGGATGTGGAGAGAAAGGAACTCTTATCCACTGCTGGTGGGAATGCCATCTAGTTCAACCTTTATGGAAAGCAATATTGCTTTCAATTGCTCCAAAAACTGGAAAACGAGCTCCCATACGATCCAGCTATACCACTCCTAGAAATATACCCTAGGAACACAAAAAAAAACACAATACAAAAACCCCTTCTTTACATCTATATTCATTGCAGCACTATTTACCATAGCAAGACTCTGGAAACAACCAAGATGTCCTTCAACAGATGAATGGCTACAGAAACTGTGGTACATAAACACAATGGAATATTATGCAGCTGTCAAAAGAGATGAAGTCATGAAATTTTCCTATACATGGATGTACACGGAATCTATTATGCTGAGTGAAATAAGTCAGAGAGAGAGGAAGAAAAACGCAGAATGGTCTCACTCATCTATGGGTTTTAAGAAAAATGAAATACATTCTTGCAATAATAATTTTCAGACACAAAAGAGAAAAGAGCTGGAAGTTCCAGCTAACCTCAGGAAGCTCACCACAAAGAGTGATGAGTTTAATTAGAGAAATAACTACATTTTGAACTGTCCTAACAATGAGAATATATGAGGGAAATGGAAAGCCTGTCTAGAGTACAGGGGGGTCGGGTGGGGAGGAGGGAGATTTGGGACATTGGTGATGGGAATGTTGCACTGGTGATGGGTGGTGTTCTTTACATGACTGAAACCCAAACACAATCATGTATGTAATCAAGGTGTTTAACAAATATATATATATATATATATATATATATATATAAAGAATTTCTGTTACCCAAATAAATAGCCTTTTCCCTTTTTTACTTGGAAAAAATAAAAGAAATCGCACCTGGCTTGGGGGACCATATGGGACGCTGGGGGATAGAAACTAGGTCTGTCCTAGGCTAGCGCAAGCAAGGCAGGCACCTTACCTCTAGCACCAACATGCCGGCCCCGAAATAATACTTTTTTAAAGTAATTAATTTTTTTTATTTTTTATGTGGGTTTTTTAATTAATATCTTTATTTAAACACCTTGATTACAAATATGATTGTAGTTGGTTTTCAGTCATGTAAAGAACACATCCTTCACCAGCGCAACATTCTCATAATTCTTAAGTGTAAAGAAAAGAATATAAGAATCAAACCAGATCTTTCATTTGGAAAAATTCCCATCAAGGAAAGAGTAGAAAGACCTATTCAAGTTCTGAAAGAAAGAAATTTTAAAACTAGTGTACAGTACCTAGAAAACCTCTCATTTGTATGGGATGTAGGGATAAAATATTTTAAAAAAGAGAAGTTGGCAAATTTATGCTAACAATACTGATTGTAAATGAACTATTCAAAGATCAATTATATAAACCCAATATACAATTGAAACAACATTCCTATACAATATAATAGCACAACAGCCCTTTCTGTCAATAGTTTCCTTAATTGTCATTTGACTAAACTCCATATCAAAAGACACAGAGTAGCTGATTGGATCAGAAAACAAAACTCCGCCATTTGGTCTTTGCACACTTAAAATCTCAGGATAAACATAGGCTCAGAGTAAAGGGATGAAAAACAAGTTATTATATTATATATTATACAAGCTACAGGAAAACAACAACCTTAAAAACCTGGGATGGCCATACTTATATCAAATTGCATTAACCTCGAGAAATTACTTAGAGATAAGGATGGACACTACTTATTGATAAAGGGATCAACAGACCAAGAAGTACTATCAACATATACAGACCAAAATTAGAATCAGCACAGAATGTAAGGATTTTTTAAAATATCTTTATTTAAACACCTTGATTACAAACATGGTTGTGGTTAGGTTTCAGTCATGTAAAGATCACCCCCCTTCACCAGTTCAACATTCCCAAATCTTCCTCCATCCCACTCCACCCCCACCTGTACTCTAGACAGGCTTTCCACTTCCCTCATTCATTCACATGATTATGATAGTTCTCAGTGTAGTTATTTCTCTAATTGCACTCGCACTCTTTGTGGTGAGCTTCATGGAGTTAGCTGGAAGTTCCAGCCCTCCTCTCTTTGTCTCTGAGGACTGTTGCAAACCAAGAGAAAGATATAGACAGAAACATGATAGTAGTTTTATCATAGTTACTGTGATAGTAGATTTCAACATTGTACTTTTGTTACTGCATAGGCTCACTAGGAAGAACATTAGCAAGGATCTAAGTAAGAGCCCTAAATGATAAATTAGAAGAGGTTGGGATAATGGATTTATACAGGGCATTTTATCCTAAAAATAACTACATATATATTTTTCTCAAGTGCATATGGAATAGTCTCCAGAATAGATCATATTTATGGCACAATTTGAACTTAAAGAAATTTACAAACATAGGCATTATACCAAACATTCTATTAAACCATAACCCCACAGAGATCGAGTTTGAGTGTAAATAGAAGATAAAAAGAAGATGTGGAGGAAACTCTCAACAACAGCTGGACCAAAAAAGAAATCAAGGTAAAAAAGTCAAGAGATTCCTTGAGACTAATGATATTAAAGAAACAAATTACCAAAAACTATGGGACATAGCACAAACAAAAGCAGAAACTCACAAGGATACAGGCCTATCTCATGGGAGAAGAAAAAGATAAAATCAACAACCTAAAATTACACCTTAAATATCTGGAAAAACAACAACAAATGAATCTAGATACAAGCAGAAGAAAAGAAATAATAAAAGCCAGAGCAGAAATCAACCATATAGGAACAAGGAAAACAATACAATGAAACCAGGAGATGAATATTGAGAGAACAAGATATACAAACCATTGGCAAACTCACTAGGAAAAAAGAAAGATCTCAAATAAATCAGATCAAAATGAAAGGAAAAAATTGCAACAGAAACCCAAGGTATCATAAGAGCTTATTATAAAGAACTATACTTCTGTTAAGCTTTTAACCTAGAAAAATGGAGAGAGATTTCTGGAAATGTATACCTCCTAAAAATTGAAGTAAGAGGAAGTAGAAAGGCTAAACAGGCAAACACAAGTAAGGAAATTGAAACAGTAATTAAAAATCTCTCCAATATGAATTTTTCATGAAAGTGGCAGTGAAAAGTATGTTGAATACTCACTTTGGTTTGAATAACCAGTGTAACTATAACTTGCGAAGTCAATGTTTGTACAATTACTAAATTGTATACATTTGTTTCACTTTTATTTACATTTCTAGTAAATTATGAATAGGAAGTTAAAAAAATCTCTCCAAAAAAAATGCAGTACCAGATGGGTTACAGATGAATTTTACCAAACATTTGAACATGAGCTACTACCATTGATCCTAAGACTTTTCCAAAATATCAAAGAGACAGGAATTCTCCTTAATACCTTCTATGAAGCTGCATTTTGCACATTCCCAAAACTGACAGAGATACTACCAAGAAAAAAAACTATAGATCTATCTCACTGATGATCATTAATGAAAAAATCTTTAACAAATCTTAGCAAACTGAATCCAACAACACATCAAAAAGATTATACAGACAAATTAGATTTCATCCTGGGGATACAAGGATGGTTCAAAATACACAAATTAGTGGCAGGAGCAGTGGCACAGTGAAAGGCATTAGCCTTGCATGCATTAACCTAGGACGGTCTGCGGTTTGATCCCCCAGTATCCCATGTGGTCCCCAAATTCAGGAGTGATTTCAGAGTATAGCAAGGAAAAGAAAAAAATTTGAGTGGAGGAGGAGAAACACAAATATGATAAAATGGGGGTCAGGGGTCAAGTAGTCTCAGATGCATTGTGTATTGGTGCTGTTAAAAAAAGGACAAACTTAAATATCCAAGCCAAAGTCATCAACAGTGGAACCAAAAGACCCAAACTTTAACAATCTAATTTTAAGGGGCTGGAGCAGTGGTGCTAGAGATAAGGCATCTGTCTTGCAAGTGCTAGCCTAAGACAGACAACAATTAGATAACCAAGTGTCCCATATGGTCACCCAAGCCTGGAACAATTTCAGAGTGCATAGACAGGAATAACCCCTGAGCATCAATGGGTGTGTCTCCCCCCCCCAAATCCAACCAACCAACCAAACAAAACAATCTAATTTTAAAATGGGCCTGTTATAATGGCAGGATAGGGGTGTCTGGGGGAAGATGGGATGAACTTGGGGAACATTGGTGGAGGGAGTGGTATTGGTGGTGAAACCCAACTATGAAGGACTTTGTAAATCACAATGGGTTCAATAAAATAAAATAAAAAAAAAACATAGTTGGTGTGACCACCAAACAACAAACAAACAAAAAACCAATTAGCAAATTATCTATAGGTATCCAGAAGATAGTTATTTCTAGTGCTGGATTTACTCTTTTCTATTTGTATTTAGGTTTTAAATATTTTACAATAAAAATAAATTTGAGCAAAAAAAGCAAGAATTTTTTAAAAATTATACTTTTGCAAGAACATATTTTCTCCACTGTGTAAATAAAAGTGCAAATCAAACTTCAGAAAAAGTTTCCAAGTTCTATTTCTATTTATATTATAAATCCATATTTATAATATAAATGCTTAATTTATATTATAAATCCATATTTATAATATAAATGCTTATAATGAACCATTTCTCCTATTTTGTCTTTCTATTGTCTTCTTTCTTTTCATGAAATATTTTGTACTTGAAACAAAAAATAAATTTTTGAAATTAAATTCCTTAACTTTCCCTAGTAGAGAAACAAGAGGACTTAAACTAACAGGTTTTGCTTACACTTACAGTCTTAAAAGCACCATCATAATTATTGTCATTATTATAAAATTTTAATTAAAATATTTGAAGCAGAGGCCGGAGCAGTGGCATAAGTGGTAAGGCATCTGCCTTGACCACGCTAGCCTAGGACAAACCACAGTTTGATGCCCCGACATCACATATGGTTCCCCCAGGCCAGGAGCGATTTCTGAGCACATAGCCAGGAGTAATCCCCGAGCATCACTGGGTGTGGCCCAAAAACAAAAAACAAAACAAAAAAATTGAAGCAGAGACTGGAGTAACAGTATAGCAAGTAGGTAATTGTCCTGCATGCAATTGATAATGCAGTATTTTAAATGGTTCCTCAAGCATCATTAGGAGTGATTCTTGAATGCAGAGCCAGAACCAAGCTCTGAACATCATGGGGGTTGGCAACAAAATAAAACAAAATAAATATTTGAAGAAGCAAACATTTCCACAGTCACTGAAAATTGATACAACTAAACTCTGAAAAAACGGTATAAGCTGCTAGTGGAATAGGCATGAACTGCCTTGGTAACATCCACAGATTTTATGTTGAACCTGATATGGGTATAACATAAGAAAATACAGGTTCACTTACAAAAAATATGACAAGTTGAAATATTTGTTCTCTGAAAATAAGTATATGAATATATATATATATGTGTGTGTGTATAAATCTTTTTTTAAGACATATATATTTTTATAGAAGCTCAAATTTCACAACAGCCCATGAGTATTTCTGCTTGGCATAATAATATATAAATGTTTTTCTCTTTTGAGCATAAAGTATACATAGAAATAGAGAGACAAGGCTTTTCTTTTTGAAAATAGCATTGCTTTCTGGCAGAATGCCAGAAGTCACTGAGGCATGTTATCACACTGTCAGAGGGCATTGTACCAATGTGGAGAGATACCAGTTTTTAGGTATTGTACAGAGTAATTGTGGTGTAGGTATTCCAATTGATAAAAGAGCAGAAATTTTGACATTGCATCAATAAACAATATAATTAAGGTAATAGTTTGTATGCCATCTAATCAAGTTACTACAGTAATTCCAGTGCACTTTAACTTACTTTAACATCCTCTGAATACTAATTACTATTATTTAAAAAATTTTTATAAGATTCAATAACTTGAACATATTTTTATGCTAGATTGATAATTACTTCTGCTATAATTATTTTATTTTACTTTTGTTTCTGGCCCATCCCTAGTAGCGTTTAGGGTTTACTCTTGGCTCTATGCTCAGGGCTCACTCCTGGTGTTGCTCAGGGATCGTAAGTGGTGCTATGGATGGAACCTGGGAAAGCAATGCTCAAAGCAACCACTTTCCCCTGTGCTATCTCCTCAAATCTTTAATAACTTTAAAAGTTACTAAATTTATTCAATTTAAATAGTTATTTTGCAAGAAATATGCTCAATTTATCTGGATTTTTTCAAAAGTATTAGTCAGTGACAAACACTACTTTGGTGAGAAATATAGACTTAAGATTTATTGTTAAATGTTTCTTTAATGTAATGTTGTATCATAATCTCTCTTGACAACAGTTATTTCTATTTATTAAATTATGAATTAAAAAATAAACAAGTTTCATACTTTAAATAATACAAACCCCATTGAGTTCCCTGTCATCTCAATTAGGGATGCATTAGGGAGTAGAGGGATAATAATATGTCCTCAAATTATTATTTTTAATTTTAGTTACAGTTGACTGATTTTTCAATTTCACTATTTACCGATTGCAATTTCCATTCTAAAAAACAAAAGGTACTTTAAAAATTAGTGCTCACTTTCCACCAAACAAGTCCAATCACTATATTTTAAATGATTTGGGTACTTACTGTCTTTTTCAAGCTTCTCTATTTTTATCTCCTCACATGTACCTTCTAGATTTTTCCTTGGACCTCACCCGGCGGTGCAAAGGGAGTACTCCTGACTGAGCTCAGAAATCTCTACTGGCAGGTTCAGGTGACTATATAGAGTGCCGGGACGAACCCAGATCCGTTCAGAATCAGCTTTATGCAAGGCAAACACCCTTCCACTGTGCTAATACTCTGCCCCTACACCTTCTAGGTTTTATTAGTAATGGTTCAACTATACCTTACCCCAGAGTTGACATTCCAGTGTTGAGTACTGCATGCTTTAGAATATAATATCTCATTCTGAACTTAGTGCACAAATAACATTTAAATATGATACATATAGGTATGTATATAATGAAAAAATGTATAATTACTAATATGCTCTGTGTTCCTATTCTTGAAATAAGACCTAAAGAAAGTAAGACCTCTATATAGCATTAGTTCTCTAATTTGGGGGTATTGGGACACTGTCAGGTAGTACTCATGGGCTATACCTCACTTTGTGCTGAGAATGATCCTTTACAATGTTTTGGGGAACTATATCCAGTGTTAAAAATCAAACCAGGGTCTGCCACATTTAAGGCAAATACCCTTCCTGATATAATATCTCTTTGACTTTAAGTGACTAATTTTTAGAAAATTGTATGTGACATATTAAGCATTCAGGTAAAATATTAGACACAATTATCTATATTTTTTCTTTTTAAAATGTAACAACTACAATCCAAATGTAATTAAAGTGTATACATAATAAAGAGTAGATAAACAAACAAATAAATATATAGGGGAGATGCTGTAAAATGACTATAACTATCAATTATGTAATTCAATATGTAAAAATAGTGGAAATAAAATAATGGTATAAAGGTCAGTAGATGAGAAAAATAATAGTGCCTAACTATAAAGGAAGAGCTGAATATTCATCATATTTAAATCACAAAGAATCTGATTTTAGAGATATCAGACAGAACCATAAGGTATAAAGAACAACATGTACGTAAAATACTTCATGACATTGAGACTAAATGCATCTTCAAGGAGGAAACAGCACTCTTCAAACAAGTGGAAGCAGAGATAAACATATGGAAATATATTAAGCTGAGAAGCTTCTGCACTTCAAAGGAAATAGTGCCAATAATACAAAGACCACCCACTGAGTGGGAGAAACTATTCACCCAATACCTGTCAGATAAGGGGCTAATATTGAAAATGTACATGGTACTGACAGAACTTAACAAGAATAAAACATCTAATACCATAAAAAATGAAGAGAAGAAATGAACAGACATTTCCTCAAAGAAAAAATATAAATGGTCAAAAGACACATGAAAAAAAATGTTCCCATCACTAATCATCAGGGAGATGCAAATCAAAACAACAATGAGATACCATCTCACACCACAGAGACTGGCACACATTACAAAGAACAAGAACAATCAGTACTGGAAGGGATGTGGTGAGAAAGAGACTCCTTGACTACTGGTAAGAATGCCATCTAGTCCAGCCTTTCTGGAAAACAATATGGAAATCCCTCAAAAAACTGGAAATTGAGCTCCCATGATCCAGCTATACCATTCCTAGGGATATACTCTAGGAACACAAAAACACAATTCAAAATTCCTTCCTCACACCTATATATTGCAGCACTATTTACAATAGCCAGACTCTGGAAGCAACCAAGATGCCCTTCAACAGATGAATGGCTAAAGAAACAGTGGTACATATATACAATGGAATATTATGCAGCTATCAGGAGAGATGAAGTCATGAAATTTTCCTATACAAGATGGACATGTAATCTATTATTCTGAGTGAAATAAGTCAGAGGGAGAGAGATAGACACAAAATAGACTCACTCATTTATGGGTTTTAAGAAAGATTAAGGACATTATTGTAATAATGCCCAGAGACAATAGAATTGAGGGCCGGAAGAACTGGTTCACAATATGAAGCTCAGCATAAGTGTGGTGAGTACATTTATGGAAATAACTACACTAACAACTATCATGACAATATTAATGAATGAGAATAGTAGAATGCCTATCTGAAATACAGGCAAAGGTTAGGAAGATGGAGGAAGAGCATTGGTGTGGGAATGTTGCACAGGTGAAGGGGAGTGTTCTGTTTATTACTGAAACCCAACTACAATGATGCTTATAATCATAATTTAAATAATAATTTTATAAATAAAGGAAAAAATTGTCCTGATAACTGAACAAAATAAAAGAAAGAGAAAGATGAAAATGAAAGAATAAAAAAAGAAATAGAAAGATGGCCAAACAATCCCAGGCCTTTTGCCCCTATAGACATCAAGTAAACAAAAATGTTGCTTATATATTAAAATAATTATGTAATTATTATTAAATAACAATTGATAACAATGTTTAATTATTATTTATTGTGACTTAAAAGCTATTAATTGTTTGGTTTTAGACATAGAATATTTCAGGACCAATCCCAATGCCAGTTTCAACCTCCCTCCACCAATATTCCCAGGATTTCTGTTAGTTCAAGGTCTCTAGTAACCAATGGAATGCCAAAACCAGAAAAGTGACATTGGCAGAAAGTATCTTTCTACACACACACACACACACACACACACACACACACACACACACACACTTATTAAACCACCTCAGTTTGTGACACTTTGTTATAGAGTAACAATATGACATACTAAACCAATAACCCCAAATCCTATAATAATTAACAAATTGTTATGCAGACATTAAAAAATAAACTATAAGATAGGAATTCATTGAGGGAAATAAAAGGGACAGTTGAAAGTGATTGTGTACTGTAGGAGACATAAATAAATAAAATATTTAGAATAAAAATTATACATCCTACATAAAGGGATTAAAAATGAAAAATTAAGATTTATGATAATTTATCCAAAGGAATGGCATAAGCACCAAAATAATCAGCTAAAAGAGCAAAAAAATCATTATTTCCAGAGATATGGGCCTCAGGATAGGGAGAAACAATATTCTTAAAGAACAGTTAATCTCATTAATGAACAGCTTTGATAGATATACAAAACATATGGCTAATAAAAGTTACTGGCTTATAAGCACATATTACAAATAAAGAATTAAATTGTTTGAGTTATTCCTCTTGTTTCATGCAGTTTGGTAAAGAAAAATTAGTATATTAAGTTAAAATCTGGAATGCCAATTCACTATTAATTTTTCAAACATATACTAAGATCTAGACTTTTAAGATACTGAAACTAGATGCTATTTAGAGTTTATTCTTTATACAAAGGTGAACAAGGTTACATCACCTACACTACATTTTACTGTGATGCCTGCTACTGATACATTACAAGTTTTAAAAGAAAAACATTAATTTTCAATTAAAAACTTGGATATTATCCAAGTCTTAAGTTGGTGTTAAGTAAAAATATCTGTTAGTTCCAGGGTAATAATTTTTTATAAAATGCTAAAGCTAGTTTGAATGCATTCCAATTTGAACAGTAAATCACTATTTATTTGTACATAAAGCAATTTTCTTCTAAAATAAAATATAAATACTGTGTTTTGCCATTAATTAATATTAAGGAGAACTAAAATTGCAATATGCACCACAAATATATTATAAAATGCCATTTCTCCACTGTGGTACAGCAATGTTTATCATTCTATAACATGGTTTGTACATGTAACTAATGAAATAACTAAAAGAAAGATCTAGGAAGCAGAGTAGTATTAAACAACTCCTGGGGCAAGAGTTTGCCTTGCATGTTGTTGACCCAATTCTATTCCTGGCAATCCAAGCTTGGCAGAATTTGTTCCTGAGCGCAAAACCAGGAGTAACAAGGTGTGGATAACCCCCCAAATAAAAACAAATAGATGAATAAAAGTATTAATTGTATTAGAGGTAATAATCTCTATTATCTTTAGGAAACAGATGTAGTAGAAACTTTAATGCTTTGGGGGCTTTGGTCAGGGAACTTGTGTCCCAAATAAGTTTACTTATCAGCTCCCATCCCATTCTGACTTGAGAAATATAAAAGTATCATCATTAACTTGCAGCCTACACACTAGGAATTTCAGCTTTCTTTTTTTTTTTCTTCTAGGATTTGTCCCTTTCCTCCTATATTCAGGACAGCCAATAGTCCCTTAATCTGTAAAGCTTGTCCATATACTGACTTATAGTTGCTCACCTATCCTTTCAAGTTATTTCACCCCACCCATGTATAGGTTTCTAGGCCCATGGCTTTGTCAGATACTAAGACAACCCTGGAGATTACCATACAGTACCTATGCAAATGAGGAAGTTCTTATGAACCAATAGAGCAAGATCAAGGGCCATATATAAACTTCTGGATAGGAACTGCATGACCAATGGGACAGAACACAGGATTACCATATTGAAATAAAAGCTGAAATGCCTAAATGCCTTCATTCTCCAACTGTGGTTTCCAGTTATGAAATTGTTTCTCTTTGGGGAATTTGTGGTTGTATATTTTTAAAATGAGGTGTGCTATGATTAACAGTGGCTTTTCTTTCTTTCTGTAGGTCAAGGAGAGCAGATTGTCTCCTTTACTGAATGTATCATCTATATTCAATGGCCGTCTGAGCAATTTAAAGCTGATATTTTCACTGTTGCTGGAAACAGCACAGGACTATATAAGACATGTAGAGCATCATCTGTGTGCCACTGCAGAACTTGCTGGTTTATTCACTTCTGAGTCATTTTGATTTAGCCAATGACTTCATTGGAGAATTTTGCCCTTTTCATACTAGCTACAGTGCTATGAAGTTCTCATCACAGTCATTAACCTTGATAGCCACCAGGGCATGTAAACCATATCCAAACAATTATTCTGTTTTTCTATTTATAGGAATTGACTTGGGAATCGGCAAAGACAATCCTAACTGGTTTTTCCTAAAAATAAGGCCTCCTCACCACAGGAAAAGAATGAGGAAGTAGATATGAGATGAAGTTTAAAGGAGATATTTGGGAGAAGAGAACAAAGGGATGGAGAAAGACAGAAAAAAGTAGGAAGTGGGAGAAAAACTTAAAAAAATGAACTTGATAAATGCTTTATAGATATAAATGAAGAAAATGATAAAGTGGGAGAGTTTAGAAAAGAAAAGGCAAAAGTGATAGAATGTGAAAATGGAATTGTGGATATAATAGAGTTGAAAGAGAAAGTATTGAAATCATTTCATAATATAAACTCTAAAATCTATCATCTATTTGAATAACCCAGTTATTACTTTAAATGTAATTCTTTTTTATTGAGGCAAATTGACATGTGTTAAATTTAGCATTAACTTTATTTTAATGACAAAATATTTATATACACAACATAAATTTTCATTCTGTGATTGTGAATGTTTTTGAGTGACATATATTTTGTATGTAGGGGGTATTTAAAAATATAAGAAAAATAAAATATCTAAACTATTTAAGTAAAAATTTGTATATTTAATTTTAAATTGATATATAGGCCACAGTTAGTAGTACTCAGGGCTTAATCCTTGCTTCACCCTCAGGTATCACAACCTAGCCAGGTTCAGAGAATCATACGGGTTCTGGGGATCAAACTCAGGTTGTACTGATAATGATCTGGACTAAAGTTTTGATCTGTGCTCAGAAATTACCTCTAGTAGGATTCAAGACACTATATGTAGTACTATGAATGAATTCTGCCAGCCACATGCAAGGCAAATGCATCACTTGCTATATTACTGCTCTGACTCCTCATGCACAGTATTTTTGTATCATCAAGTTGTTAATACCTTATTAAAAAAGCAGTTTTGCAGATCCATAGAACATCCAGAGATGTAGCATAACAGAATGTATATAGATGGTCCTGGCTTAGTGCTTGTGGGAAGCTCCTGAAGGTACTCAAGGCCCATGTATGCTTAGAGAGCAAATGTGGACCATTTGTATAAAAAAACATGGATTTCAGCACATTAAATGCTTGTTCTCTGACCCCTGAATATCATCATATTTACTCTCCATTTAAATTTTGAAAATTTTCTTATCACTTTCTATGCTGATAAGTTCTGTAATGTTCTCCAGTGTATTTGAATAATTCTTCACTTTATATTTCTACTTATATTCAGTTTAGTTCATGTTACTTTGATCTGGGAAATATGACAAATGGTTATTTTGACATAAAAATGGAGTAAAGGGATTTACATGTAATCCTGAATTCCCAAACTGCTGTCTGTGTAATGATACAATAATTTTCTCTTCTTAAGCTTCAGCTCTTAATTGGAAATAATGAAAAGTCATTTATAGATATGTTACAAGAGTGAAATGCTTAGATTTCATGATAATGTAATATAATAAGAAATTTAGTGTGCAATATGTTTATTTTAAAAACTCAGCAAAAAATCTCAGCAAATAATAATTATTCCTCTGACTAAATTCATTAATATTTAAATGTTTTAAATATTTAAATGATTAAAATCATTTAACTATATTAACAAAAACTTGTAAAATAATGTCATAATTTTTAATAATTTCAATAATTTCAATTAATTCATATATTTTTGCCTGCCTGATTATACTTCTCATTACTAACAAAAGTATTTTTTATAAATGTCAAATTATATGGGACTGGAGCTATTATTCAGCAGACTTGTCAGTTGCCATGTGTGGTGCAAAATACAAAATATTAAACAAAAATAATATACATGGATAATACTGATATTTTTATAATTTCTCACAAAGAATTCTATTTCTTTCTGTTCTTTTCTGTATACTTCTACTTGTTAGGTGGACATAAGAGTCTACATAGATTCTTGGGTTTATTTAATGGAGAAAACAGAAATGTAGGATATGTGGCATGGTGACTATTACTGGAAATAAATTCAAGAAAATTCAGGACAAGGCATAGCAAAGGTTTTGAGACAATAGAAAGAGTTTTGTATTGATATGCAGAACAGATCCTTTTAAATAATCACAGGAAAACAATTAAAGAGAGGGAGAGCCCTTGTTTGGTTCCATCTAGACAACTTTTGTGGACTAGATTATTAAAAAAATGATAACTTCAACATAATTTAAATGAAAAGGGTTTTTTGTTTGTTTTGGGGCCACATCTGGTGATGTTAATGGGTGACTCCTGGCTGGGAGACCATATGGGATGTTGGGGATCAAACCCAGGTTTGTCCTGGGTCAGCCATGTGCAAGGCAGATGCCCTACTGCTGTGCTAATTCTCGGACCCCTAAATGAAAAGGTTTTAACCCCCACAGCATATAGAACTAGCATTAATGAATGGATGTATTAATTTATGATTGGATGGCATATTCTGCAATGAAACTACTTGATGATGAATTAAATAACAGCTTCAACAATAACAGAACAGCAGCACCAACAAAAACCCAACTGACCAGAAATATTTAAAGCCTAATATCCAAAGCTTGAGTCTACCTGGGGAAAATCTGGAGATGTAGATATGAACAAAGTGTTTCTATATAGTTAGTATTTGGAAATGTTTCAAAAACTAGTTCATCAAAACTTACAAAGAATATCATTGAATTTCTATTCTCTGCCAAGTGTTTTCTTTCTTATCTTCCCCTATTTTTTACTTTCATCAAAACAACTCTTACTAAACTTTGTCTTCTGGGTCATAAGTGAAGCTGCCAATTTCTTTGAAATATGTACATGTTATAACAACAGGGATAACAATCTTCAGGTAGTTTCTATAAAATATCCTCCAAAGGGCTATTTTTTGTATTTTTAAAATCAAGTGTTCCCAAATTTAAGCCTCTCTATGAATGACTTCTATGCAAAAGTGACCTCAAGGACAATGACAGTTATTAATTTGTTAATTAATAACTATTTCAATTAATTGGTTGAGCAATTAATAACTAATTAATAATTAGTTTGTTGAATTTTGTGAGTGGTTGGAATAACTTCCAAGTGACCTCTATGAGACCTAAAGGAAACATCTGTCTCTAAAACAAATTATCAAGTTCACTCAGACATCCTGGATTAAAATGTGTAGGCATTTTTTAATTAGCTATGAAAGATTTAAAAAGATTACATTTTATTCTCAATATATTATCATGTATCAATCTATATAAAAAGATACAAATCTATGTATAGTCACCTAACATATCCAGCTTTTGTGATGGCACTAAAAACTTCAAATAATTCATAGGCAATAGGACATTAAAAACAAAAACATCAAATTATGTACTAAGAGCGATCTTAGAAATCGTCACTATAATCACAAGTCAGTGCGTTTAATTTAAAAAATCATTCTTATTTTAAAGCTATTGGACAAGGTGTTATAAGAGTGTAAATTGGGCCAATGCATTTGGGGACTTTCCCCATGGGATTTGAATGCTTTCCATTGCTAGGATACCAGTTCTTGACACTGAACCAGTAAGCAAGTGAGAAGTAGCATACCAACAAAGACCCTAGAGAAGATCAAAGCACACTCTTACTTGGAAACCATCATTATTGTTCAAAAAAAATTGTTACCATGTGAAACATTTTTAAGTTGCTTAGTTATTCTTGCTGCTGGCAGTGGACAGAAACAGCCGAGAAGCTTGAAGGAGCCTTATTTTCTCACTCTGGACAACTTGTTAATGAGGTTTATTTCAGTCCCTCTACTCAGAGTACTTAGTGTTCGAAAGACTTGTGAATGGGATCTATGAAGCAAACCACAGGCAAAATACAACTGTGCCGAAAAATGGCATTTTTCACACTTCAAATGAATTTGCTTCTGTAAGTCATATGAACTCAACCCAAATTTACTGCTCTTCAGTTCCAAAGCTGGAAATGTTGGCTGATGTCGAAGATGGCGTGAAGGTAGAAGGCACTCTATTATTGTTCACACCTCATACTCAAATATGATATTTTTGTTATATTTTTAGTAAGATACTGAGGGTCATTTTCACGAGAATTTTAAAGATTGCTACCTATATTAAGAGTAATTATGTTTTTCTTTGATATTTTTAATCTACTTGAATACCTTTTGACCTTGTTGATCTTTTTGCAACCTTTTTTGTACTTTGGAAAATACTTTGTGCATTTTTACATACAAATCTGTAATTTTTTTCAAGAGGCTATTCTTACATACAAAATTATGCTTTTTCAGGGCCAGAGCTGTGGTGCTACGCTCTAATTGAACCACGGTTCAATCCCATGGCTTTCCATATGGTCCACCACGCCAGGGGCAATGTCTGAGTTCATAGCCAGGAGTAACCCCTGAGCATCATCGGGTGTGGTCCAAAAACAACAACAACAAAAATATACATCTTTTAAGATGGGAGCACAGGTAGCATTTTAGAGGGTTTAATTTTATCTCTGTAGTTAGGAGTCATTGTTGGAGAGCTTTGGGAGGCAAACCGGGGTAGGCTGTTTGCAAGTAAGAGCCAGATACTATCACTCTGTCCCCCCCCCTAAACACTAAAATTATTTGATGTCTTATCATAAATATAAATGGTTTTACACAGTAAGGAGTATAGGAAATGAAACATAGTGAACATTATATAGGGGGCATTTTGAGTGAATACATTTTTGGAATATTTCACAGAAAATGGGAATAAGAGAACATTTTAGGAACTTTCCAGTTTCTTTGAGGGGATTTTTTTTTGTTTTTGGTTTTGGTTTTTGGGCTACACCTAGTGGCGCTCATTACTCCTGGCTATACACTCCGAAATTGCCCCTGGCTTGGGGTGCCATTTGGGACCCTGGAGGATCAAACTATGGCCCATCCTAGGTTAGCGTGTGCAAGGCAAACACCCTTCCTCTTGTACCATTGCTCCAGCCCCTCTTTGAGAGATTTTCTACAAGTCTCTTTTTAATATTAGGTAGAATAGGTTATAAAATGGAGACTAAATAAATGTAAAAATTGCCAAATGTTGTTCTACAAGAGTTTCTTTTTAATATTAGGTAGAATAGGTTATAAAATGGAGACTAAATAAATGTAAACATTGCCAAATGTCCATGCATAGGTGAAAGAAAATAAATTATAGTTAAGATAATATAGGACTGCATTGAGGAAAACTCATTTTTCTTTTTTTTTTTTTTTTGGAAAACTCATTTTTCAATCACCAAAAATATTTGATAAAAAATTATATATCACAGTTGTTAATATAAGCCTTTAATATATAAAATCATAACAGGAATAACAAAAATTAAATGCTTATTGATTATTTGAGTTAACATTACTACAAAGTATAAAGGGAATGATTGAATATGTATACACATAACATTTCTAAAAATTCTTTCATGTATCTAAATTAATTCAGTATTTGATAGCAAGTTTAGGAATTTGATCAAATAGATATATTTTGGGGGGCATATTCGGTGATGCTAAGGGGTTACTTCTGACTATGTGCTGGTCCTGGCTTGGGGGATCATATGGAATGCAAGGGATAAAACCCAGATATGTCCTGGGTCAGCCACATGCAAAACAAACACCCCACCACTGTGCTATCACTCTGGCCCCTTGATTAAATAATTTTTTTTGGGCCACACCTGGCAGTGCTCAGGGGTTACTCCTGGCTGTCTGCTCAGAAATAGCTCCTGGCAGGCACAGGGGACCATATGGGACACTGGGATTTGAACCAACCACCTTTGGTCCTGGATCGGCTGCTTGCAAGGCAAACGCCTCTGTGCTATCTCTCCGGGCCCCTTGATTAAATAATTTTAAGAAGAACTTTATTTTTAAAACATCACATCATTAAGTCTTATGTATTTACTGACTATAGTGACTTAAGGAGGATTTCCCAAAAAGATATGTTCAAGTTGCAATTCCACCTTTATGTATACATTACCTTGTTTGGAAATAATTCTGCAGGCATAATTAAATAAAACCTCATGAATTAAGATCATTCCAAATTGAGGGTAGGTCTTAAATTTTATGCACTCTTCTCATAAGAGGAATAAGAAGAGCTGTGACATAGAAGCATAGATAAGAAGTCCTCACTAAAGCCCATAGGAAGACAGAGAAATTGATTAGAGAGTTTCTGAACTGGATCTAAGCAATAGTACAGCAAGCAGGTTGCCTGCCTTGTACACAGCTGACTGAGTTAAGACATGGCATCCCATATGATTCCCTGTGCACCACCAAGTACAATTCCTGGGTATATAGCAAGGAATAACCTCTGAACATCAAGTGTAGCCCCCCCAAACAATAACAACAACAACAACAACAACAAAAAACTTATTGGACTGCAATAAAATTGGGTGTTTCTTAAACTTTTTCCAACTGTGCCTCCTTCTAACCTTGTTTCTTTCTTATGCTCCCCTGTCCTACCAATTGTACCCCTTATCTCATGAGTTCTTTTATACATTACTTTTACCTAAGGCTAGTTTGGAATATTTTGAAGACCCACCGTGGTCATGAGCTATTGCTGAGAAATGTTATAGACTTAAGGGGAATTATTAAAAAGTAAGGACATGGCAATAGCTGCACAAACGTAAGATTTATGGCAAAGGGGGAAGCATAGTGTTAGAGATGAAAAAATGTTTTACAGAAGCTTTGTATTCAATATTATTGCATAGTGAAATAGAGAACAATGTAATGGCTACTTTATGCTCAAAAGTCAATTCCAAATGCATTGCAGACATACATGTAAAAGGCAAGATGTTTTCTAAAAATATAATACTGAAAGAATATTTCATAGTCTTTAAAAGGACCCAAGGTGAGAATTGTTAAAAAGTAAATATAAAGGGGCCAGAGTTTGCCTTGCATGCACTAACCTAGAAAGGACTTTTGTTGGATCCCCTAGAAAGGACTTTTGTTCGATCCTCTGGGGATCCCTGGGGGTGATTTCTGACCACATAGCCAGGAGTAACCACTGAGCATCACCAATATGGCCCAAAAAATAAGCAAACAAACAAAACTCAAAAAAGTAAGTATAAAGACAAAGGTAAAATATTTGTAAAATATACATAAGTATTTTTTTCTGATTATTAAAGAAAATCAGAAGACACTTAAAAAGGGGCAGGTAGGTCATTTATCTTGCATGTATCTGACCTGGGTTAGCTCTTCAGCATCCCAGGTCTTCTGAGCCTACCAGCAATGATTTCTAAGTGAAGGGCCAGGAGTAACCCCTGAGCTCTGCGTGGTGTAGCTGCCCCCCAAAGCACAAAAAACAAAACTAGAAGACACTAAAGGTCAATAAAAATCAAGTAAAACAATGGCATGCCTGTATTACATCATATGTTATACTAGTAAAAAATTCTAGAATCTACTAGAAAAAAAAAAAGAGAAATGCATTTTACATACAAAAATATATTCAAATGTTCTAAATATAAACTAACTTGTTTATCCTTCTTAGTAATCAAGAAAATGCAATTTAGACTTGAAATCATATGTCACACTATGTCAGAATGACTGAAATATGAAGACAGAGAAGACCTAGTGTTGGCGAGAATATGAGAAACCTGGAACTCATTGAGAGTAGGTGGTTTGTAAAGTGACAGCACCACTTTTTTATTAAATATTTTTATTGTGATCAAAGTGAATTATAAGTCTTTCACAGTAATATTTAAGATACATAGAAACAAAGAATTAGGGCCATTCCCACCATCAGTATTGTCCTCTCTTCATCCCTGTTCCCAGCATGCATCTCATACCTCCCCCCCTTGCCTCTTGGACTGCTAATATAAGAGGTCTCCTTCGTGTTTAGCTTGTTGTAGATTGTATATTGATTCTAGTGTCTTTGATTTTGGGTTTGGTGCTTAAATCTAATCGTTTTTTTATTTACACTCAATGTTCATATGACTGGTTGTTCCTGGTCTTTCTCCTTCAAGTTTTTCTCCCCAAGTTATGAGGAAAACAAGATAATTCAAGTTCTGTGGTTCTGTTGGAAAAAGAAAAGAAAGAAAGAAGGAAGAAAAAAATAGAAAAAAATCTCTGGGGGAATTCATCTAGGCTATAAATATCAATTCAGAAGAAGAAAAGAAAAAAATCCAAAAAGAAAACAAAACAAAAAAGAATCAATGACAAAAAACACAGCACCAGGAACAACAAAAATATCATCACCAAAATCACAACTACAAGAAAGAAAAGCAAAACAAAGGGAGGCTGGTGTGGCAAGATTTTGTTTTGTTTCGTTTTGTTTTGTTTTGTTTTGTTTTTGCGTAGGCACAATAAGTATTGGGGAATTTAGGGGGAATTCCCTTGGCCTAGAAGGTAGAGTTTCTCAATCCTTGAAGCATACTCTCATGGGAGCAACTATGGGCTTCATACATGCTCATTCTCGAACCCCACAGTCTTTTTATGGTGCCAGAAAACTTTCTGCTTAGTTGTGGATGACAAAAACAGTCCTCTGTAACCAGAGATCTTGGTATTTCAACAGGTCACAGGACAACAAATAGGATAGAGTCTTTTGTTATGGTTCTAAAAGATCTGTTTTGTCACATGTATTGTAGTCAGTATTCTGTAATTAGTGATCTTGATTTTTGAGCAAATCCTATCCTAGGATAGAGTCTTTCCTTATGGTACCAGAAGTTCTGCTCAGTCATGGTCGTCAAAGTCAGATTTCTGAGATTAGAGATCTTGGTTTTTGCACAGATCAAAGGAGACATGTCTTCCTATTTCATCTTACCATTAGGTGATGCGATAGGGTAACCTTTCTTGGATCAAGTTTTTGGATAGCACCACTTTTGAAACTATTCAGTAGTCTATACTCAAGATGAGCAAATACATTTATGATAATTCAGAAGTTACTTCTCTGAAATGCATTTACATGTACCCCAAACACAGTTGTGTGCACATATATTCACAAAAGCTATGCACAATTATGTTCAACTTTATTTGCAAAAAAAAAAACCTTCACAAGACTCAAATGTTTACATGTATTAAAATTAATACATGCTCTATTTATGTGATTATTGAGTTGCAATTAATGTACGATGAATAAAACATCATCATGTGTAGTAAAATTAGTAAGTCACACAAATATTATGCTTATCCAATTAACCAGATACCAAAATACAGTATATGTTATGATTCCATTTATATAATAGCCAAAAGCAAGCAAAACTAGAATGTTAAGATTGAACATATATGTGTGTATGTATATAATTTATATCCAGTTTTGAAGGCAATATGAAATGCTACATTCCAAAGTCAAATTTAAAGTTGCTGAGATGAAGTTGAGCTTTTTTTTTCTTTCCACATTTCCTAGTGTCAATTTGTTGAATACCAGAACCTAGACTTCTTAGAATTGGTTTCCAGGCATGAATGCATCAATAATGGAACCTCAAGTCTTCAGAAGCAATGATCATTATAATATTTAGTCCTTCCTTTTTGACTGTACAGGTAGAAACCTTTATATACTATAGATTCTGTACCAAAAAGACACATGTTTATATTATTAAGTGGAATGAAAAATGTCTATTATACAGAACAAAATATGTCTATTGCCATAGACTTTGATCAAGATTCTGGGTTCTATGGAAATGGTGTGATATGACATCTTGTCTGGTTCTAGACATCTATGATTTTGTGAAGCTAAGTTAGGGTAAATATTACTTTAGTGAGGTCTCTGGTATGATAATGTATTTCCAGCTGTATTACTTATAAAAACTATTTATAAATAGGACTTTGATCTTTATCCCCTTCTTATCCATGCCAGTATAGAACTTATAAAACTATATTTCATATTTTCTCCCATTGAACTTTCCTTGAATTGATTCCAACCAAAATATGTCAAATTGCGCATATGCACAGGGTTTTGGTATTACATCAGACTTCTCATTTAGCAAGGGAGAAAACATAAATATAAAGTACAGATTCAATAAAACAGAACTAATAATGCATTGAAAAGATAAATAGCATTACTCTCTATGTGATAAAATGGTATATATTAGGCATTAGGTACAGACTGGTTCCCACAAATGAGGTACAATCAGAAAACACTTTAGAAAAAGTTGAGAGGAAGGACAGGCAGCCACATTGCTGGATGCCTGACCAAGGTGCCCATATGCATATAGACTGACGGAGCTGGAAGACCTAGAGTCAAAGTAGGTTACCCATAGGGCCACAGTAGTTTGAAACAGTCTCCAGACAAAATTCATAGGCTATTATTAACACTAAATATATTAAAATTTATTTATATAAATTAAGACTTCAGAAAATTATATATAGTGTAAAACACTTTAAAACATAAATTAATATTATTACAATTAGATATTAATTCACCAATTTTGGAAATGAAAGCATAATGTTAAAATGACATAAGTAAAACTGTAGACCACATATTGATAAAATGACATATTGATAATATGACAAGACATAGATTTAGTCTAAAATTGATAGAACACTTTTTGAGTCCAGTCTCTAGGAAGGCCTTTCCTTATAAATCCTTCCTATATTCTTTTGTTCTTTAAAGGTATATTAACCACAGGCTCTTACTCTGGAGTTGAGTTGGACTTAGGCCAAATTTGGTTCCATATATTCTTCGTAACAACGAACTTGTGACTAAATTACAGCATCACGACTTGACTTAATTCTTACAGGATAGGTAATAGATAATTCTTAATTATCTACAAAATCAACATGCTTGAGCTTTCTCCACCAATTGAGAGAGTTAATTATTCTATGAACAATTGAAAAATTTCATATGTTCAGATTGGAAAATTAAGCTTACCTACAAGAAGAGGAGATGTAAACACAGGATCCGAGGACAGCAATAATCCCAAACCAAATTGTATGTGAATTTTCTAAGTAAGCCAGAGAAGTTCCCTATTGGATAAATATAAAGAGAGATGTAAGCATTCTATATAACTTAGAAGAAACTGAAGTTGAGTAATGGTAAGTAATTTTCTTAAATTACACATCATGCATTTGTGTCAAAGAAGACACAACTATGGACTAGAGATTCAAAAATTATTCAACATGCCAATTGTGACAATGTGATAATCTATTAGTCTAAAAATATTTGTTCATTTTGATATATATGAAGTGAATGTCAAAGATAAATATCATTACCATGAGAGAATTAAACATTGTTTATTTCTTTGAAAATGTCTTCCAAGAGTAAAACCCAGTAAATAGAAAGGGAAATTTTTTTTAATTTGGGGCCAGAGTGGTAACCAAGTGGTAAGACATTTGATTTGCACGAGGCTGATCCACGATGGACATGGATTCAATCCCTGGTTTCAGTATCCCATATAGTATCCTGAGCTAGGAGTGATTTCTGAGCACAGAGCCAGGAGTAACCCCTGAGTGCTTCTGAGTGTGGACCCCCAAATAAAAAATAAAGGTGCATAGTCATATGATTATTGAATATGCATATAGGTTTTATATTTAGGTTCTTCATTACAAATTAAAGAAACTAACTTCTGAAACTTTTTGGATATATGGGAAATATATCTGAAATATATATGAACAAATAATATAAAATGAATTCTTTTTTTGAGATATTTACTTCCAAGAATATTCAGGGAATCACAAGTTTCCAGGAATTAAGCCTGGGGATCTTGATAAAAGAGTTTGTTCCCACCCACTGAACTAGCTATTCATAGCTATATTAATATGTATACATAGACATTTTATGGGACATTCCAAGTGACCAATAAACTAAAACAAGTGGGGTTTTTTTTGGCCAGGTAGTCCTATTTTGTGTATTCTAGAAAGTTGTTCATCTGTTAATGCTTAACATAAATTCATACCTACTTATATATTTTGAATGATCTGAAAGTTTACTGTAATTCAAACCATAGGTAAGGTAAGGATCAGTAATTTGATTGTTTTGCAGCTATTAGGGAACACACCCGGGTCTCATGCATGCAAGGCATATGCTTTACCATTGAGCTACAATCCTGACACAGAAAATGGTTAGTTTTGGAGTCTGTTGACCCTGGTATTCATTTGGGGGGACACACCCAGTGACACTCAGGGGTTACTCCTTGCTCTATGCTTAGAAATAGTTCCTGGCTTGGGGTACCATATGGGATGCCAGGGATTGATTCCAGGTCTGTCTTGGGTCAGTCGCATGCAAGGCAAATGCCCTAAAGCTGTGCTATTGCTCAAACCCTGGTACTCATTATATCTCAGACATGACTAATGCTGTAGAATATGTGTGAATCTCTTTAAACTCCAGGGGAGACATCATTGTATAAGAAAAAAAGTGTCATCTAAGTCACCATAGCTGTTTAAAAGAATTGGTGACAATTTCAATGATGCTTTGAAGAAGTGAAGAGAGGGAAAATTATGGAGTGTTTTTGATTAATTTTATTGAAAAACATAAACGTAAATAAATAAGAAGTGCCAGGAAAGGTCCTTTCTGGCCATATGATATACAACATTTGGTGTCTAACGAACACATCGGCATTAGGCATACTTCCTAAAGCAAGCTCTGACTTTTAAATACATGTCAAAGAGTAGGATTGTGGTTGTCAAGCCTATTGAAGACTGCTCTTCTCAGACACCAAGTCAATAAGCTGAAGAAAAGGCAATGTTATAGATGTTACTTATCAATTGTTTCTGCCAATGCTGCATCTTTCAAAATCTACCAGGTGGTCAATGATCCTATGCTCTTCTAAAGCCTTGCATTATGCATATGCAGAAGTAGATATAGCAAAGATCAAATAAGAGTACTGATGCTTTTCAAAAAATACAAAAGCAAAACAAACAAAAATAATGAAACATTAATGCCTGTTGTAGTTGTATTTGCACAGTAAAGGCAAATTCGATGAGTTAATTATTTAAAGGAGAATAAGAAATGCACAAAGTTCTTCACTTCACTGAGTAGACAGACACTGGAAAAAACAGAAATAATCTTGATTAACAGATGTTTTCTCTAGTCAGTCTCCTTATAAAAGTGAGTCAATCAAACAAAAGGCCATGATGTTGCCTATTGCTTACATACAAACAGAAATTATGGAGGAGGAAAGATGGTTTGGAAAAGTCACCACTTACAGACCTTGCTAGGTATGTTTAGATTTTAAGAAGCAAAACCCCTATATACAATCTGATCTTGGGTTATAATTTTGACCTTGTTGGATTAGTATAATTATTCCCTATTTTTTCCTTTGGATATGTCTGTAAATGTTTATTAATGGTGTGTGTATGTGTGAGTGTGTGTGTGTGTGTGTGTGTGTTTGTGTGCTTGTGTGTTTGGGAATGCAAACTGTTTTTAGGATCTACTCCTGGTTTTGTGTTTGAGATTGTTCCTGGTGTTGCTCAAGAGACCCTGGGGATTGAGTCTAGACATCCTGAGAGCAAAACATGTACTTACTCCACAGCACTTTCTCTATCTAGTCTTGGGATTTTCATCTTGAGTGTATATCAGCATCACATGGTAGACACCATGAACACCTCACATATTCATACCAGTGGCATACACAGAGGACAGGAAGAAAAAGACATTTCTTTTTTATCAGAGAACAAAACCTGGCTTTGATATCCCACAACTTGCTATTTCCATTCCACCAATCCTAACTGTGCCACCCAATGAGCATTCAGAATCGGGAGAAAGGTTGTAAAGTGAATATCAACAAAGGACCAGTCGTGCTTGGCATGATCTAATTATCATCCAATCCATTTTGTGAGCCTATGGTTATGCCAAATAAGACAGGGCTCAGTGAGCAAATATCAAAGTCAAGGCAACTATTACTTTAGCTAGTGGCTCTCAATCTCTGATCTGGACCAACACAGAACAGCAGGTGTGAAAACAATGGAAAACTACTGACTTAAGTCATAATGTGTCTATGTGAGTAATCAGGAAACTGCAAGAACTATGTCCTTTCTCTTTTTCTTCCTAATACATACCAAATAGCCAAAGAACTATGAAAATATGGAAAAGATGAAAGTAAGTATGTGTGGAGTCGGAGGGGTGGTGCAAGCAGTAAGGCATCTGTCTTGCTCGCACTAGCCTGAGACAGACTGCAGTTTGATCCACCGACATCATATGTGGTCTCCCAAGCCAAGAACGATTTCTGAGTATATAGCCAGGAACAACCCCTGAGCATTACCAGGTGTGGCCAAACCCCACCCCCCAAAAAAGGATTAACTTAAAAAAAATAAGCATGTGCATGATTTATTTATTTATTTATTTTTGCTTTTTGGACCACACCCATTGACACTCAAGCGTTACTCCTGGCTATGCACTGAGAAATCATCCATGTCTTGAGGGACCACATCCACACTTTAATATGTTTAAAAAGTCTATACCCCTGAAGTTCAATATTATAACATTATAAACTCTTTAGGATAATTATTTTCTTAGATTAAAAAGAGAAAGAAAAATCTATGGCATGCAAAATATTAGGGATTAAAAAATCATTCAATCCTGCATATTATTGTTAATACATAGAATGGCTCTAGAAGTAATATGGCCCCTCTCCATAGATGAAAGGCTAGCTCTCTTCCTGATTTAACACAGAAATATTATCCCAGCTTTACTAAACAACTACTACTGTATATATGCATCACATCTGACATGCATTCAGAATTATAGTTGTGAAATGTTGAAGGTCTCAGTTAGACTGAAGAAAATTATTTGTTCCTAGTTTCAAATATTAGGGATATATAGAACTGGGTTATGTACACATTTTAAAAAGGAATTAATTATAAACTATTTATAATAACATTTATAATAATATAGTCCTGTCAGCATATATAGTCAAATTCTTTCTTTCTTTTCTTTTTTTAACATCTTTATTTAAACACATTTTTTATTTTATTTATTTTTATGTCCTTTTTGATACTTTTTTGCATTATTTTTTCTTTATTTAAACATCTTGATTACAAATATGATTGTGATTAGGTTTCAGTCATGTAAAGAACACCCCCCTTCACCAGTGAAACCCAATTTCCCTCCATCCCACCCCACCCCCACCAGTTCCCTCATTCATTCACATGTTTATGGTAGTTCTCAGTGTAGTTATTTCTATAACTGCACTCACCACTCTGTGGTGAGCTTCATGAAGTGAGCTGGAAGTTCCAGCCTTCCTCTCATTGTCTCTGAGGATTGTAGCAAAGATGATTTTTATTTTTCTTAAAACCCATAGATGAGTGAGACTATTCTGCATCTCACTCCCTCTGAGTTATTTCACTCAGCATGATAGACTCCATGTACATCCATGTATAGAAAATATCATGATTTCATCTCTCCTGATGGCTGCATAATATTCCATTGTGTATATGTATCACATTTTCTTTAGCCATTCGTTTGTTGAAGGGCATCTTGTTGGTTTCCAGAGCCTGGCTATTGTGAATAGTGCTACAATAAATATAGGTGTGAGGATGGGTTTTTTGTATTGTATTTTTGTGTTCCTAGGGTATATTCGTAGGAGTGAAATAGCTGGGTCAATTGGGAGCTAAATTTCCAGTTTTTGGAGGAATCTCCATATCGCTTTCCATAGAGGTTGGACTAGATGGCATTCCCACAAGCAGTGGATAAGAGATCCTTTCTCTCCACATCCCCGACAGCACTGATTGTTCTCATTCTTTGAGATATGTGCCAATATCTGTGGTGTAAGATGGTCTCTCATCATTGTTTTAATTTGCATCTCCCTGATGATCAGTGATGAGGAGCATTTTTTCATGTGCCTTTTGGCCATTTGTATTTCTTTTTTTTATCAAAGTGTTAATTTTTTTCTCCCCATTTTTTGGATGGGATTAGATGTTTTTTCTTGTAAATTTCTGTCAGTGCCCTGTGTACTTTAGATATTAGTCCTTTATCTGATGGGTATCAAGTGAACAGTTTCTTCCACAAGGTGGGTGGCTCTTGTATCTTGGGCACTAGTTCTTTAGAGGTGCAGAAGCTTCTCAGCTTAATGTATTCCCATTTGTTTATCTCTGCTTCCACTTTTTTGGAAAGTGTAGTTTCCTTTTTGAAGATGCCTTTAGTCTCAATGTCATGGAGTGTTTTATCTACGTCTTGTTCTATAAACTTTATGGTATCAGGTCTGATATCAAGGTCTTTAACCCATTTGGATTTTACCTTCGTACATGATGTTAACTGGGGGTTTATGTTTGCTTTTTTGCAAGTCGCTAACCAGTTTTGTCAGCACCACTTGTTGAAGAGGTTTTCCCTGCTCCACTTAGGATTTCTTGCTCCCTTGTCAAAACTTAGGTAATTGTATGTCTAGGGGACAATGTCTGAGAACTGAAGCCTATTCCACTGATCTGAGGGTCTGTCTTTATTCCAATACCATGCTGTTTTGATAACTATTGCTTTGTAGTACAGTTTAAAGTTGGGGAAAGTAATGCCTCCCATTATCCTTTTCCCTAGCAGTGCTTTAGCTAATCGAGGGTGTTTATTGTTCCAGATGAACTTCATAAGTGTTTGATCTACTTCTTTGAAGAATGTCATGGGTATCTTTAGAGGGATTGCATTAAATCTGTACATTGCTTTGGGGAGTATTGCCATTTTAATGATGTTAATCCTGCCAATCCATGAGCAGGGTATGTGTTTCCACTTACATGTGTCCTCTCTTCTTTCTTGGAGCAGAACTTTATAGTTTTCTTTGTATAGGTCCTTCATGTCTTTGGTCTAGTTGACTCCAAGATATTTGAGTTTGTGTGGCACTAATGTGAATGGGATTGCCTTCTTGACGTTCATCTCTTCCCTATCATTATTGGTGTATAAAAAGGACATTGATTTCTCTGTGTTAATTTTTAGCCTGCCAGCTTGCTATATGAGTCTATGGTTTCTAGAAGCTTTTTGGTAGTGTCTTTACAGTTTTCTAAGTAAAGTATCATGGCATCTGCAAACAATGAGAGCTTGAATTCTTCCTTTCCTATCTGAATTCCCTTGATAACTTTTCCTTGCCTGATTGCTATAGCAAGCACTTCCAGTACTATTTTGAAGAGGAGTGGTGAGAGCGGACAGCCTTGTCTTGTACCAGAATTTAGAGGGAAGGCTTTTAGTTTTTCTCCATCGAGGATAATATTTGCCATTGGCTTGTGGTAGATGGCTTCAACTAGATTGAGAAAGGTTCCTTTCATTTCCATCTTGCTGAGAGTTTTGATGAAGAATAGGTGTTGGACCTTATCAAATGCTTTGTCTGTGTCTATTGATATGATCATGTGATTTTTATTTTTCTTGTTGCTGATGTTGTGTATAATGTTGATAGATTTATGGATGTTAAACCATCCTTGCATTCCTGGGATGAAACCTACTTGGTCGCAGTGTATAATGCATTAAATCCTTTTTCCAGGATTTTTTTAAATATCTTTACATCAGCATTCATCAGGGATACTGGTCTGTAATTTTCTTTTTTGGCAGTGTCTCTGTCTGGTTTTGGTATCAAGATGATGTTGACTTCATAAAAGCTGTTTGGGAGTGTTTCCTTTTTTTTCAATTTTATGGAAGAGCCTGGCTAGGGTTGGTAGTAGCTCCTCTTGAAAGGTTTGAGAGAATTCACTAGTAAATCCAACTGAGCCTGGGCTTTTCTTTTGGGCAGATGTTTGATTACAGTTTCAATTTCCTCAATATTGATGGGGGTGTTTAGATATGCTATATGCTTACTTAACTGTGGATGGTTATAAGTGTTCAAGAATTTACCCATTTCTTCTAGGTTCTCATGTTTAGTAGCATAAAGTTTCTCAAAGTAGTCTCTCATTACCCTTTGGATCTCTGCAATATCTGTCGTGATCTCCCCCTTCTCATTTTAATACAGGTTATCAGATTTCTCTCTCTCTCTTTCTTTGTGAGTTTTGCCCATGGTCTATCAATCTTTTTAATTTTTTAAAGAACCAACTTCTGCTTTTGTTGATCTTTCAGATTGTTTTTTGGTTTTCCACTTCATTGATTTCTGCTTTCAGCTTTGTTATTTCCTTCTGTCTCCCTATTTTGGTTCCCTTTGTTGGTCATTTTCTAATTTTATGAGCTGCATCATTAAGTTATTCAGGTATGCTCCTTCTTCCTTCCTGATGTGTGCTTGTAAAGCTATAAATTTTACTCTTAGGACTGCTTTTGCTGTGTCCCATAGATTCTGGCAGTTTGTGTCTTTATTATCATTTTTTTCCAGGAAAGTTTTGATTTCCTCTTTGATTTCATCTCGGATCCACTGGTTGTTCAGTAGCAGGCTGTTTAATTTCTAACTGTTAAAGTTTTTCTTCTGTTTAGCTTTGTAGTTCACATCTAATTTCAGAGCCTGTGGTCAGCAAAAGTAGCCTGCAAAATTTCTATGCTCTTGGTTTTATGAAGGTATGTTTTATGTGTCAGCATGTGGTCTATCCTGGAGAATGAGCCATGTACATTGGAAAAGGATGTGTATCCAGGTTTTTTGGGGTGGGGTGTCATACTACTAGTCCTCTTTCGTCCATTACTCTTTTCAGGGCTAGTATGTTTTTGTTGGGTTTCAATCTTGTTTACCTATCAAGTGTTGACAGGGCCATGTTGAGATCTCCCAGAATTATTGTGCTATTATTGATGTCTTCTTTCAGATTTTTCAGTAATTGTATTAGATAATTTGCTGGTCTCTCTCATTGGGTGCATATATGTTTAATAGTCTGATTTGTTTCTGTTGCACATATATCTTGATTAGTACATAGTGTCCATCTTTGTCCCTTACAACTATTTTGAGTATAAAGTTGGTGTCATCAGATATTAATATGGCCACCCCAGTTTTTTTAAGGATGATGTTTGATTGGATGATTTTCCTCTAGCCTTTGATTTTGAGTCTATATTTGTTCTGACTATTCAGGTGCATTTCTTGTAGGTAGCAGAAGGTTGGATTCATCTTTTTACCCATTTGCTCTGTGTCTTTTAATTGGTGAACTTAGTTCATTGACATTGAGGGAGATGATTGTCATAGGATTTAATGTCATCTTTGTAGATAAATTTGCTATATTTGTTGGTCTCTCTTATCTTAAAGTAGACCTTTCAGTTTTTCCTTTAAGGCTGGGTTTTCATCTGTGAAGTTTCTGAGCTGTTGTTTATCTATAAAGCTATGTATCCTTCCTTCAAACCTGAACGTGAGTTGGGCTGGGTGCAATATTTTCGGTGACGCATCCATTTCATTCAGTCTTGTCACAATATCCCATCACTCTCTTCTGGCCTTGAGAGTTTCTTGTGACATGTCTGCTGTAAGTCTTAGGGGATGCTCCTTTGAATGTATTTTCCCTTTTTGATCTTGCTGCTTTCAGTATTCTATCTCTCTTTGTGAGATTTGTCATTGTAACGAGGATGTGTCTTGGGGTTTTTTTCTTTGGGTCTCTTTTAGCTGGTACTCTTAAGGCATGCAGGATTTGATTGCATGTAGTCTTTGACTCTGGGAGTATCTCTTTGATGATGTCTTTGACAGTTGATTCTTCCTGGAGATCTCCTACCTGGGCCTCTGCGACTCCAACAATTCTTATGTTGTTTCTGTTGAGTTTATCAAAGACTTCTATTTTCATCTGTTCACATTCCTTGAGTACTTTTCCCATTGCCTGATCGTTTGCCTTAAGGTTATTTTCCAATTTCTTCTGCTGTGTTGAGTGTTTCTGCATCTCATTTTCCAGCACGCTGATTCTGTCTTCAGCTGCTGTTACCCTGCTGGTGAGGCCATCCACTGAGTTTTTCAGTTCAGCTACCATGTTTTCCAGATCTGTTATTTCAGTTTTGAGTTTTCCGATTTCTGTCTTTGTGTTCTGTTCAGACCAATCTATGCTTTCTTTGAGTTCTACAAACATCTTCCATATTGCTATTCTAAACTCCTTATCCGAGAGGTTAATCAGATGGTTGGAATTTTTTAGGTCATCCGAGCTATCGTCTTCATTCTCTGTGCATGGTGTTTGCCTGCGAGGTTTCCCCATTGTCACGCTTGTATTGTGATTTTTTTTTCTGCGATTTTTGGTGGGGTTTATTGGTTAGAAAGAGTGCGTGGCTGCGAAGCAAAGCAGAGCATGCTCTTCTGGAGCCTCTGGGAGAGCTATTTTTCTGGGCCCTTTTCGGCCCACTCCCAAAAGGTGTCGGAGACAGACAGTGGAAAAACACACACAGGCAACACTCACAGTCAGGAATCACTCTTATTTAAACACATTAATTATAAATATGATTTTAATTGGGTTTCAGACAGGTAAAGAACACCCCTCTTCACAAGTGCAACATTTTCAGCACCAATATCACAAATCTCCCTCCTCCCCACCCCAACCCCTCCTGTACTCTCGACAGAATTTCTACTTCCTTCCTTCATTCACATTGTTATGATAGTTCTCAATGTAGTTATTTCTCTTACAACACTCATCACTCTTTGTGGTGAGCTTCATATCGTGAGCTGAAGCTTCCACCCCTCCTCTCTTTTGCCTCTGAGAAAATTGCAAAAATGTCTTTTATTTTTCTTAAAACGCATAGATGAGTGAGATTATTCTGCATCTATCTCTCTCCCTCTGACTTATTTCACTCAGCATAATAGGTTCCATGTACATCTATGCATAGGAAAATTTCATGACTTTATCTCTTCTGACAGCTGCATAATATTCCATTGTCTATATGTACCACCTTTTCTTTAGCCATTCATCTGTGGAAGGTCTTCTTGGTTGTTTCCAGAGTCTGGCTATTGTAAAAGAGCTGTGATGAATATAGGTGTGAGGAAGAAATTTATATTGGATTTGTATTCCTAGGTTATATCCCTAGGAGTGGTCTAGCTTGATTGTATGGGAGTTCATTTCCCAGTTTTTGGAGGAATCTCCATATCACTTTCCATAAAGGTTGGATATAGATAGCATTCTCACCAGTAGTGAATAAGAGTACCTTTTTCTCCACAATCCCGCTAGCACGTCTTGTTCTCATTCATTGTGATTTGTGTCAATTTCTGTTACATGAAATGGTATCTCATGGTTGTTTTGAGTTGCTTCTTCCTGATGATTAGTGATATGGAGCATTTTTTCATGTGCCTTTTGGCCATTTGTATTTCTTCTTTGACAAAGTGTCTGTACACTTCTTCTCCCTGTTTTTAATGAGATTTGTTTTTGTTTTTCTTGTAAACTTAAATTAGTTGATTGACAAACAGCAAGATGCCATATAACCAAGCCAATTGGCCATACAAAATTGACTATTGTTACTTGAGATCTTATGTTAACTAACTTAGGTAATGATATATAACAAATAATATTGAATTGGTGCAATAGAAATTTAAAATTTGCTAAATCTAAACTTATTTTTGAATTTAGTCATTAGGATCTGAAATATTTTTAACACTTTACAATTTGAAGAACTAAAATATAAATTTCTTTACATAAAATATCTTTATACTGGAGCTGGAGATATAGTAAAGAGAATAGCTGCTACTCTTGTACATGTTTAACTCAGCTTTGCTACACCCTGAGTGAAGAATAGGTAGTAAGTCCTGCACACAACTATATCTGGGCCAAATAACAAACAATATAAATGAATTTTTCTATATTTAAAGAATATTTAATATTCAACATATATTATAAACAAGAATTTTATTATAAAAGAGAATTTAATTATATTCCAAATAAGGTAATTGATATATTAGCCTAATACTACCAGAAAAATGTCTTAATAATATTAGACCTTAGCATTTCTGACTAGTTTTGAATAAGCTTTTTTCTAAATTAGAGCCTTTAAAACACTACTGGCAGTAAAGTTGTTTCTTGGAAGATGAGAGATTTCTGATAATACTAATTACTAAATTCCACTGCAAAGAGACCTGACTTTACCTAGTACTAAGAAAACAACTTTCCCTCAGATGCTTAAAAATCTCATTATTAGAAGGTAGAGATTATAGGATCTGCCTTACTATTTTGATATAATATTTAAATGGGGTGATATAGCATAAGGTTAGTATTACACTTAGAACAAATTATGTATTCACTATTCAATACTAATAAAATGACATAAATTATTTTAGAGAGGCAAAAGTTAAAAGAACTATGCTGACTTTTTGAAGTTCTGAAATCTAATAGCCTTTATAAGAACCTGAAAAAATTATGTCAAAATTAATAATTATTTTCATTCATTCACATTTGAAAAATTAAAACACAGTATAAAGAGTTAACTTTGATCACAAAATTTTAGTATTGAAGTAAAAAAGACACATGGAATTTTTATGAGCACATGTGTTGTGGAGCAAATAATAATAAATGTAGCTGTGTGAAAGGATATTGAGTGGTGCCAGTAGAAATAGAGGTTGAAGCAGAATCCACCCTAGATAGAGTGTGTAAGCAATGGTTCAGATGGGAAAGACAAGCATGATGTTATAATCTGGTACCTCATAGATCTAAAGTCTAGATTTTCTACTAGCTATAAAAGAAAACCATTTTGTAATTTTAAGTAGACTAATAACATACTTTTATTTATATTTTACATGATTTCTTTGGTTCCTGAGTGGAAAAGAGCATCAAAGCAAACAAAAATAGGTAATTCAACAAAAAAAGAAAGTTTTAGTTTTACAAAAGGGATATGTGTGTAACATCATGGACATGAGAATTAATGTGTTGATCTGAGAAATGTTTGCATCTAAAAAATTATAGTTGTCTTGGTAGAAATGGAGATCAATACATTTAGGAGACATCAAAAATTGAAAGTTGACTTAATTTTTCCTAGACACTTAAGGATATCTTGTTAACAGAAATTGGCATAAAAGACTAAAGAAAAATACAAGATTTTTTTTGGAATAGTCATAATCATGAGGTTTTAGAAACATGGTCATTTTGAAAACTAGGATACTTATGTAGAAGCTAAAAGGAGGCAGGACAGGCCAAATTAAAAGTAGAGGTTCCTATAATAATTAGAATATTCTTTCCTTAAAATATTCAATCAGGGGTCAGAGAGATAGCATGGAGGTAGGGTGTTTGCCTTGCTTGCAGAAGAATGGTGGTTCGAATCCCGGCATCCCATATGGTCCCCTGAGCCTGCCAGGAGTGATTTCTGAGCGTAGAGCCAGGGGTGACACTTGAGCACTGCTAGGTGTGACCCAAAAACCAAAACATATATATATGTTTATATATTTATAAATATATATTCAATCAATATGCTCAGAAGAATAAAATGAGGGAAAGAAGGAAAAGACAAAGAGAATGTTTCACATCCACTTTGTGCCAATTTCATAACCAATGACCTAAAATTGGTGACTTAAAAAAATTTCTCATAACATATTCTCTATGGTTCCTCCTTATAAAGATTTGACATCAAATATAAAGGAATTGGCAGTGCCATGTACCTTTCTCAAGTCTCTAATAAACAAATGTGTTCCTCCTATTGACATTCATTAGCTGTAGCTGCTCATCATTAACCTCATATGTCTCGTCTTCTCTAGACCGAACATATCATTTTCCTTTCTTTTATAGCAGCATCTGGATTGGGTGATACAATATTAATTCTTAACTTAAATATCACTTTAAAGACCCTCTTACTAAATAAGTGTCTATCTACAGGTATTGAAGATTAGCACTTGGACATATCATGGGAGGGGAACAAAAGGACTTTTCAATCATGAGCTCAATTATAGAAAATACAAAATAGAACTTTTATTTAGAAAAATGTAGGAGGTAGGATTTGGCGCTATAGCACAGCGGTAGGCCATTTGCCTTGCCCACGACTGACTCAGGACGGACCTGGGTTCTATCCCAGGCATCCCATATGGTCCCCCAAGCAGGAGTGATTTCTGAGTGCCTAGCCAGGTGTAAACCTGAGTGTCACCGGGTGAGCCCCCCCCCAAAAAAAAGAAAACAAAACAAAATTGTAGGAGGGAATGCAGAAATAAATATAGTTTTAAAAAAGGAAAAAAACATCAGGCACTTGCTAGAGAGACCAATATGAGTAAACAAAACAAGGAGGAAATATAAATCCAAATGGTAGTACAGCAGTTAGTGCACTTACCAACTCGGGTTTGATTCCTGGTCTCATGAGCACATCAAGAATGATCTCTGAGGGGCCAGAGAGGAGGTGCAGGTGGTAAGGCATTTGCCTTGCATGCACTTAACCTAGGACAGACCATGGTTCAATAACCTGGAGTCCTATATGGTCCCCCAAGCCAGGGACTATTTCTTAGCACAAAGCGAGAAGTAACCCCTGAGTGTCATCAGGTGTGGTCCAAAAACCAAAACAAAAAAACAAAACAAAACAAAACAAAAGAATGATCTCTGAGCCCAGAGCCAGAAGTAAGACAGTAAGCCCAGGGCATTGCTGAGCATGATCCCAAAGCACAGCAAAGCAGAACAAACAAACAAATAAAAACAAACAAAAAAGAAAAGAAGAATATAGTTAGATTGTTGGAACTTAGAAGCATGTAAAACCAGAAGCTGTAAAACTTAATGCCAAGTGCCTCCACTCAACAATTCAGACTACTGTTGCTTTCTCTGTTTTTGACATCATTTTCTATAAATAAATTTTCATCTGGCATTAAAAACTATTCTAATGAAACTATCCTGCTTTGGGAGTTAAATACTGAATGTTTAAGAAATTTTCTATCATATTTTAAATCTCATTATTTTTCTTATTTTGGTCACTGTGGTTTATAAATTGTTATCATTTGGATTGCATACATGAACCATATCCTTCACCCAGATGTCTGCTTCTTTCCACCAGTGTTCCTTCCACCAATATACATGCTAAGCTTTCTTCTGAAGACTATTCTCAGTTTCTGTTACTTTTGGACATTGGTTATCACCATTCTTTATATTACACATCTGATAGTAATGCTTATTTGTCCGTTTCTTTTTTGGGGAGATAACTTTAGCTAAAAGACTGGGTGTGGTGGAGGGAAAGATAAAGAGAAACCTGCTCAAAGAAGATGTTCTAAAGGTACAAATGCCTAGAAGGATAAAAAATAAAATTGGAAAAATAAACAAATATATTTAAAATTTGCTACATTACTTATCACCATAAAAATGTAATCAAAACAACAGTGAGGGGCCTGAGAGACAGCATGAAGGTAAGGTGTTTGCCTTGCATGAGGAAGGACGGTGGTTTGAAGCCGGCATCCCATAAAGTCCCCCGTGCTTGCTAGGAGCGATTTCTGAGCATAGAGCCAGGAATAGACCTTGAGCGCTGCTGGGTGTGGACCCCCCCCCCCAAAAAAAAAAAACAGTGAGATATTATCTCACACCTAAAAGACTGGCACACATCACAAAGAACAAAAGCAACCACAGGAGAAAGGGGATTTTAATTCACTGCTGCTGGTGGGGGTGCGAGTCAATTATTCCAAGCTTTTGGGGCAAACAAACATAGATTATTCTCAAAGAATTTGCACCAGACTGATAGCACAGCAGTAGGGTGTTTCTCTTGCACACATATGATCCAGGACAGACCCTGGCATTCCCATTTGGTCCTACCAGAACCAGGAGTAACCCCTGAGGGCCACTGGGTGTGGCCTCCCAAAAGATAAAACAAAACAAGAAAGCTAAAGTTTGAGCGTCCCTCCCACCCTGCAATTCCACTTCTGGACATCTCCCTCAAGGGACCAAAAACTCAATTTAGAAAAGACATTTGAATTCTTATATTCATTGCAGAACTATGCACAATAGAACTTTTTCAAATGTATTTTATCTGCTTAGAAATAAATGGGAAACTTAATTGAAAGATCATTTTAGGATTCTCTCAGTTACTACTTTAGCTTGCTTAAATTCACCAAAAACTTTTTAAAAATGGATCAAATAGTGCCACTGTGATGGCTGAAAATGACTGCTATGACACAATCTGGAGAATGAAAAATAATTCCAGAAACCATGATTTATCTTATGTTTCTAAAATTTTTCTCAAATAGTATGTGTATAAAATATGTATATGTAAAATACATATTTCAAGGCTTTATTACCTATTGAGGTCATTTCAAGTATCAACTCTATAGGATTTGTAATTCATTTTGTGTTGCTGAAATTCTTAGGAAAGTCTTAACAGCTTAGAAAGATAAGATATCAAATTATTAAATGATTTTTAAACTAAATATCTTAAAATAAAATATCCCAAAACTCCCTTGAACCAAATTCTGATACCAATAGCTTAATTTTCATATTAAATGCTCTCTTTATCAGCGTGTCATTTTAATGTCTTGTAGGCTTTTGGGAAGGCCAGGGAAAGGGATATCTAAAGGTAAGATTCAAAAGAATTAGAAAAATTTGAGAAGAAATTTTTGTTTTTGTTTTTTTTAATGCTGGTAAAGGACTCAAGAATATTTTAATAGGGGCTGGAGAGATAGCATGGAGGTAAAGCATTTGCCTTGCATACAGAAGGACAATGGTTTGAATCCCAGCATCCCATATGGTCCCCTGAGCCTGCCAGGAGCGATTACTGAGTGTAGAGCCAGGAGTAACCCCTGAGCGCTGCCAGGTGTGACCCCCCCCAAAAAAAAGAATATTTTAATAAACAGCAATTTTGTTCTTTAAAAAAAAACCAGAGGTAATGCAATTTGACTAGGAATGGTTGTGGGGAAATACCTTTAGTATATTCAATAAATAGTTATTATGCACAGTAGGTAGTGTCGTAAACTTTTTGGATCATGTAACCTAGAAGTATTTACCGTTCATACATATAAATATATGTAAAATGCATTCCCAACTAATTTAAACATATGTACAGAAATATTAAAATAACAATTTTTAAGAAAAGAATAATATCAAGAAAAAAGAGAAGGGAAACTTTCTAATACTAACACATCTGAGTTACATACATCCAACTTTAAAAAAATTACTGTAGGTGATTGGAAGATATGTAGGTCAATGAAAATGGTTTAGGTTGAGGGCTCCAGCAACTGACTGTACAAATAAAATGCTAGCTAGAGCTATTAGTCAATGAATCTAAGACTGGTATAAAACTATTAGAAATTGCTGGCAATCAGCTTCTGCAAACTCATCTAATTCAATATTTCCCTATACTAAAAATATTAATAGGAGGAAAAATCATCATGATGATGTTTTTAAATTAGGATAAATTTCTCTCATAGAAAGGAGGTATCCATTTCCTTATAATATGATAAACTTATTCCAGAATGTGCCACTCTTAATCAGTTCATCACACAAAACCCTCCATTTGATTTCTACACTTCTCCTCGAAGAACCGATATGGTCAGCAAGAACAAAACAGGAAAAGGAAAAAAATTAGATGCCAATACATGATGACTCATGTATTTGTAGTTTCTCTAGAAAGATTTTTCAAATATTTTTAAAGTTTTGATTTTAATTATTAGATATAAAATACTATTTAAGAAAATGAGAACTGGAAAGAATATATAAAACAGTTTCTATTCAACCATTGTAACTTCACACTACCCAACTCAGGAACTTGAGGGAAATATAGAATCTCAGACTTTAAACCAGACTTACTGGAATAGTCAACATTTATTTTTTGTGTGTCACACAGCAGTGTCCAGGGATCACTCCTGGTGAACATAAATGGTGTCAGGAATTGAACCCAGGTTGGCTGCATGTAAAGCAAATGCCTGCTAGACCATCTCTCGGGTCCCTACAGTTTTAACAGTATCCTTTGAGTTTTTCTAAGCAAAAATAATTTGTAGAAATAATGAGTAGAATCTCACATAATTCATTTAATTGATTTTCATACACATCTCAATTCTGGTGAAATGCCAAAATCTCTTGTAGAACTTTTATAAGCTTTTACATCTGGTCTCATAGAAGAATAATAAGGCTGTGAGGAGTCATTTATCTTGGTGTTTTTAAAACTCCTTGGGTATTTAAAATTCTAAGGGAATTATTGAGATATAAATTAAAATTTAGATTATATTTTCCAAATCTTGCAGACTTCTTAAACCTCTCCACCACAAACAGAATTAGTTCAGGGCATTGTAATGGCCAAAAGTTTTTAAAAAGTAGCACAAATAAGATTTTATCAGGAAAACCTTGCAAAAATAATCTGAGAAACTCCACCACTAGGGCTAAAGATTTGTGAAACTGCTATTGCAATTTCTCAGTTCTCCTACTTATGACCTAAAGATCATACATTGAAAACCATGGGCTTGGTTTGCCATATCTGAAATGAACAGCTGTAAGTTCGGAGTGTAGCATTCCCACTAACTAACTCTATGGATCTGGTAGAGCTATCTCCTTCTGCTATTTTTCCTATACCTAAAGCAAGGTATCCCATGTTTTTTAGTATTTACAGAAAGTTCAAACTTAGAATTGTGTTTAGGCAAATCCCCTACCTCTGAGCTATCTTTCTGGCCCCTAGTTGGTTTGTTTGTTTATTTTTTTGTACTTTTGTCGTTACTCCCTTATAGCTTTTTAACTTTGTTTTTTGTTTTTATTTTTTCTTTTTTGATTTATTTTGTTTTGCTACCTTTTTCTTCTTTTTTCCCTTTCTTCTTATCAATGGATATTTATAACATCTAGATGGATTTCTCCTAGTTTTCTCTTTTGTTTGCCTGTTTTTCTTCCTTTTTCTTTTTTTTTTTTGTATACATATCACATTATGTTTATTCATTAGTCTGTTGATGACACATTCTATTTATTTGGGGCAATAAGCTTTTTCATAGTATCATGACACAAATATTCATTGATCAGTTAATAGAAAATATAAAACACAGAGACTTGAAACCATGTTTAATTTTCTATAAAGTTCCATGACTATGTGTGTGTATGTATGTGAGTGTTGGGGTTGTCACCTTCGTCTCATACTGAGTAATCAGGCTAAGGACCACACATCACCATGAGCATCGTTTGTAGAAAGAAAAAAAGGCATACAAGGATGAACAGGGAATAAGGGAACTGCTTGTATTTCTCTCAGGAGTGGTGGGTCAGGAGGAGCTGCAAGTGATCCAGCCTGAGAAGTCAGTATTGTTTGCAGCAGGACAGACGGCCACTCTGCGCTGCCTCCTGAACACCCTGCTCCCTGTGGACACTGTCAAATGGTTCCGGGAGGAGATCTACAGTTTCCGAGGAGGCCACTTCCCCCGAGTGACAACTGCTTCAGATGTCACCAAGAGAGACAACATGGACTTTTCCATCCACATCCACAACATCACCTCGGCTGACACTGGGACCTACTACTGTGTGAAGTTCTGGAAAGGGGACCCAGATGACGAGAAGTTCAAGTCTGGAGCAGGAGCCCAGGTCACCGTGAATGGTGAGTGTGCTGGGGGTGGGGCAGGGAGGGCTCTATTTCCTGATGTGTGACCACAGTCAGTCAAAACAGCCCCTCCCCTGAGAACATCAATTATGGCCACATGGTCCTTGATCTCGTGTCTGCTTCATGGTCTGCTATACCTACCTCTACATATCAGGGAGGTTGAGCTCACAGAGTGTGCAGTTTGCACCTGAAGGCAGGTTACTAAGAACAAAGTTGACGTGGAGCATCTTCTCTTTCCTAAGCACTTAGTGTGTGTTCTGCTGTTCTCTGGCCATGGTGGAAATGAGTCAATACAATATGCAGAGACTCTTTTCCACAAAGATTAAATTCTCTTTCCTCCAATAAAAGGCCAGGTAAGGTGATAAACCTGCATATTATTTTGTTTTAGAAATATCTCAGGGAAACAGTTGTAAGAGGCACAACTTGATGTTCAATCTGACAACCACCGTGGTTGCACATTTTCAGGCAGCTTGTCAGAACCACCTTTCTATGGCTCAGAGGAAACTCACATCACTGAAAGTTCTGAGTAATGCAAGAGAAAATTTCATCCTGGGAAAATTCCTCAATTGGGTGACTAAAGACTTCCTGGGAGACAATGAGAACTAATAAGACAATCTTTTCCAAGATTTAGTCTTCTCATCTGTAGAATGGCAATAATAATTGACTCCTTTAGAAGACCTGAAAGAGTCTGAGATGCGAATCTCAACCAACAGTAGACAACACACCATCTATAAGGGGGTGAACCAGGTTCTATGAGTCAGTTTCTTTGCTGGGTGTCAGTCTCCTCATCCACAGATGGCAAATAAGCCACCAATCTCTGGACAATTATCTGAGATGAAGAGTCTGGTGACTGCTGACATGGAATACCTCGGATGCAATGGCCTTGTAACAGCTTCATCTCAACCTGTCTTCCTTGGTATAGAAGCCACACACATAGAAAGGGCCTAGTTTGGAGTTTAAGAGTTAAGCAGTGGCACAGGGGCTTCCTGGTACAGGGCACCCATGGTGCAGAGACTGTAAGGAGGTGGTATCAGCATCCTGGATGCACCTTCAAGCTCCGCCAAGGGACCCAGCTCGCAGGCTTGCCCAGGCATGTGACCTGGGGAAACCTGGAGATCTGGAGCAAGGCCAGAGAGGGGTGCTGGGGTTACCCAAGTCCTGCAACACCCCCCCCCCCAGGCCTGTTTAAGAAGGCCTCTGGCATGGCGGAGGCCTGCCGAACCCCATGCTGCTAGACTCCTGGCTCCCAGGAAGGAAAGACCCTTTTTCTTTTTTCTTTTCTTCTCCCATATCTTTTCTTATATCTCCAATAGGATCACATTACTGGAATCACCTTAGTCAGCCTCATAATTTGAGGGGGAAAAATGGATGGTACCAAGACCAGACAGTCGTATGTTCATTTGTTGGAAATAAAAAATGATCAGACTTGAATACCAAATCCAAAGTCAATGACAAAAGAATTGATACCCAATCTACAACAAGCTGTACTAGTACAAGTGGGGAACAGTTGCACTAGCATTGGGGGGGGAGGTAAAGGAGGGAGATGTGGGATGCATGTTGGGAACAGGGGTGAAGGGAGGACAACATTGGTAGTAGGATTGCCCCTCATTCATTGTCACTATGTGCTATAAATATTACTGTAGAAGATTTGTAATTCACTTTGGCCACAATGAAAATTAAAAAAAAATTGCGCTTAGATTTTTGGAAACTGAAACTTTAAGGAAGAAAGTATAATAGGGGCTGGAGCAATAGCGCAGTGTTAGGGCATTTGCCTTGCATGCGGATAACCCAGGGCAAACCTTGTTTCGATTCCAGGATCCCATATTGTCCCTCAAACCAGGAGCGATTTCTGAGTGCATAGCCAGGAGTAACCCCTGAGGTGGGTGTGGCCTCAATACAAAACAAAACAAGTCTCCCCTCCCAAAAATGAAAGAAAGTATAATAAATCAATATAACTCCAACCTCTTTGATAGAAACAACTGTTTATAGGGCACAATTATTGACAAAATCCCCATCAAAACTTTTTATAAAGACCTCTAGTACTTTGTATATTCAACAATACTTTGTTTTCATTCATTCATTTATATACTAAGCCTCTTATTTCAGAGCATTGTTTTCAGTGTCCAGAACTTATCCTTTTATGAAGGACTCAAGGTAGGCCCTTCCTGGGACAGGATGCCTTTTCATAATCTCAGGGCCTATTACACAGTCCCGCCACATGTGCTTCTACCAGAAAATGGAAACATTACAGTGAATTTTTCTGGTAAATCTATAAGATGAGAAAAAGAGTTTTACACAGACATGGAAAGAACTTGCAAAATATAAAGTGTCCTTAGCCAAGAACCAAAGTTTCTTTTTCTGTCAATGTTATAGTAAAATGACATTGAACAGAGTACCATTTATGAAATCTTGCTGTACAAAAGAAATAATTTATGCAAAGCCAAGTTTCTGTCCTTTGATAAAACATAAAGAGATATTTATCACTTTTATTGTTTAAAATCAAAGAAAACTGAAGAGTTAACGTTATGCATTTCAGCCACTAAATAAGCTTATTTCTCTTGACACTAGGCCTGTGTCAAAGGTGGTTTTTATTTAAAAAGAAAAATTTTCCAAAGACTAATAATAGAAGAGAAAAAATTGCTTAACAGCTTTTCTTCTTTTTTTGCCATTCACCAAGTTCATTATTCCATTAACATCCCTGGGTAATGATGCAACGTAAAAACCTGTTTGACTCAATATTTTTCAGATTTAAATTCTTGGAAGTTAATGTATCCTAGAATAAGCTTTGAAAACAATAACTTACACAGTTAAATTTCTTTTCAAATGAGATGGTGTTTTGGTGTTTTTTTGTTTTGTTTTGTTTTGTTTTGTTTTGTTTTGTACATTTATTTATCAACTCTAGAAAAATCCTCCCAGGAGCTTATCAGTATTTCACTATCAAGGCAGTACTCTATCTGATAAAGGATCTTAGTAGAATGGATGAAAGAATGTCACACAAGGAAAGAGGTTAAGAACAATGAACAGAAAACAATATTCTATTTGTGTACACAGGACTAGGTGAAAAATGCTCAAGCCAGATCTTGTGTAAAAGTCCAGATAACAGTGTTATAATTCATTGTGTGATGTTTGAGAAACAACAGAAACTATTCTCCAGACTCTAAATCTGGAATATAAAGTATAAATCAAAACATTAAAACATCTAATTTTTAGTAGATTTCAAGGAATACTAGGAAGGAAAAGCTATTCTTGAGACAATTAGTGTTGAAGTTAATAACAAATTGTACCCACTTAGGCAATTTCACACCTACTAACAGATTTAAAATTGACCCCCCCTGAGGTTTATAATTTATGAATTTTCAAACTATACTTGACTTGATGTCAGTAGTGGAATTTCTAATATCAAGTTAAAAAATTTCAAATTTGATATCTCCTCTCTCAATGTATTTCATAGCTTTCTCTTAGTAAATCAAATCTTTCTTAATCTCAAGTTAAATTCCTTGTTACCATCTTTCTTTTGTCTTACATCACAGTATCAATTTATCATTGACTTGCCAGATCACCTCTCGAAAAAAACAGAGTTTAACTCCATATCATCACTGATAATGAGCTGGTCAAAGCCACCAATATCTATGTTTTCATTTTCTAAGTTATCTCTTTTATTTACCATCCTGGAAACCCAGCCATCTAGACACAGAGCAGCTTGGATAATTCTTAAGAATTCTTAATTCTATGGTAAATTCTCTGCTTAAAACTGTAAAACGGTTTAAAACATTTGTTCTGAGTAATACCCTACGCTCAGATTTAGGTTTTTAAATCTAAGGTAATTCATGTTCTAACATCATCCTCACTCCCTGAAACACATACTTCTTGTCTAACTAATCACTAATCACTTCCCTCTATTCTTTTTTCTTTCTTAAATGGATCAAACAAATTTGACTTCACTGTCTTTGAAAACTATGTCCATAGCTTAAAATGGTCTTTCCTCAGAAATATTACACACCTCAATTTTTTATTTTGTTTAAGTAATTGTTCAAATTAGGTATAAAATAAGGTTTTTATGATTATGTTTTTTGGTTGCTTTGGGGTCACAAGCTGTGATACTCAGAGATTACAACATGCTCTATGAACAAGGCTAATTTTTGGAAAGGCTTGGGGAACAATATAGATGAAGGAGATCAAACCTAGATTGGACATGTGCCAAGCAAGTTCCCTACCGGCTATACAATCTTTCCAATCCCACCATGATAACACTTCAAAAACAATGTCTAATGATCTTTGCCTTTCTAAAAATTAATAATGTCTGAGATATACATTTATTTCTTTATTATCTAATCCCCCTCTCACTAGAATAAGATCTAATAAAATGTTTGCTTCCTGTTCTATCCCCAGAATCTAGAGCTTTAATTAGCATCTAGTAAGTACTGTTAAATATCAATTGAATTAAAGAAGTACCTAGCATTGCGATACCTCTAGATCACATTCTTTCTATCTACCTAAGAGATTGTTAATAATGATTTAATGGGATCTCTAAGTTTCTTATTAACTCCAGCGGATTGCTATTGAACATAAAATTAAATAATATCTACTAGGAAAAATGTCCTTTTTTTGAAATAAGGCATTGACTGTGCTGCATCCTTTTACATTTTTCTGTAGTTGCTTGTTGAAATGTTGAAGAAAAAGGTACTTTTACAGTGCTAGTTTCTTGGGGTACAATAACTTTTTTTTTATTTTAATTCCTTGTAGAACACTTGGCATTATGCTTCCTTATGTAACAAGGATTTAGTCATGCTAGCTAAACCTAAAACTTCAAACAATGAGACAAAACTCTATTTCTATGACTAAATTAGTTAGGTTATATCAGTAGTGACTTGCAGTAAAGGATTGTCCATATGTATCGACTCTAGTTGTCCTGATTTGGTGTCTCTTAAGGGACCATTGATTAAAATAAATCTTGATGTATGATTAAAGTGAAGGAATCCATATAAGTCTAAGCTAAAAATAGTCAAATATTGTTTTATTCTGACATTTCAGCAGTAGCTACTGCTCACTTTTGGGAAAACAAATAGCAAACAGGAAGACATTGTTTCTGTTCCTTGTTTTTAATCTACAGGGACCTACCAAAGGTTGGCAATACTTAAAGATTTAAGGAGCCCAACCTCTCTGCTCTAAAACCATTATGGTGAATATATAAACATCTCTGTGAAGAGTCAGATTTTGGGAACCCAATGGTAAAATTTTGGTAGCAGCTCAATTTTAACTAACTGTTTTAAGGTTCGGGTCATGATATTTCTGCCATCAAGGCATTTATCCAGGCACTTAATATTGTATAATCAAAAACCAGTCAACAAGGGTACATAAAAATATGTCCCTTTGTCTTTTACACACTTAGGTTTTTGTTTGTTTGGGTGTCACACCTAATAGTTATCAGGGCTTACTTCTGACTCTTTGTTCAGGGATCACTCCTGGTGGGACTCAGGGGACCATGTGAGATATCAGGGTTTGAAGCCAGGTCAGCTCTATGCAAGACAAACAGCACACCTTTGGCGCTTCACATGCCTTCTTAAGCAAATGGAATCTTTCTAACATTCATGATATTAACGGTTCAAAACATTTATGTGTTTCAGTAGACCCTGAAAGGATAGAAAAGATAAGAGACCAACTTATTTTCTTTATTTTTCTCTTCTGACTTGTACCTACTGCTTTATAAATCACCAGTGTCCAGTGATTTCATTTCTTATCTGAAATGTGAAAGATTAAGCATGTATCATCCCTCTCAAAGATATTTGCTAAGAATAATCCAACAGCAGTACTGCCTCATGGATAAGATAATATGAAATAGACATTTTGGCTGTGACCTTGGCAGAAAAAGAAATGAATTCTCATATCTTGTCTTCCTCATGACAAAATGGAACTTGTAAGACATGCCCAACTACCACTCCTACTATGACAAGATAAAGAGGATACAATAAAGTTCTTATTAAGAAAATATTTTAGGGGCCAGAGTGGTGGCACAAGCGGTAGGGTGTTTGCCTTGCACGCACTAGCCTAGTCCCATATGGTCCCCCAAGCCAGGAGCAATTTCTGAGTGCATAGCCAGGAGTAACCCCTGAGCATCACTGGGTATGGCCCCAAAACAAGACAAAACAAAACAAGCAAACAAAAAAAGAAAATATTTTATTAAGTTTTTAGTATTCCTATTTTTATTTAAATTCAATAAATTCTCCAGAGTTAAGGATTACACCACATATTAATATATAATGACAGTGTAGAAATCAAGTGTTGGTACAAAATGAATTCTACAATACATCTCTCTCATGTGTTTCTTTGTAAAATATGCCACTTAATCACTACTCTTAATTCTCCTCTTCCTATATGACGCTTATCTGACTTAAAGCATAAGATGAAGGGGCCAGAGTGATTGCATAACGGTAGGACCTTTGCCTTACACATGGCCAACCCCAAGTGGACTCCAATTCTATTCACGCAGCCCATATAGTCCCCATAGTGTGCCATGAGCGATTTCTGAGTGTCTGCACTCAGTGTCTGGCTCTGCCAAGAGTAACCCCTGAGGCCGGTGGGTGTGAAAATAAAAACAAACAACAATAAAGTATAAGATAAATCCATAGAAACTATTCATATGGGACATAAAGAAACTTCAATAAGTATTAATCCATTTTCACAGTTGTCAATCTCATCTTCAAAATGACACATTTTATATTCTTAGTTTGTTAATTGTAAGTGATCAAGGTTTGAGCCCTAAATAAAGGCAAAATTAACTAAATCTAGTAGTAATGGTAAATTATCAAGACTAAAAGTACTAGGAAAGAGATACAGGCTATTTTTAGATTTAGATAAAGATAGTAAGCAAACAAAGAAAGAACTGTCTATAATGGGGTATTTATAGTGATTTTTTATTAGTTAGGACACTTGTTCAATGTGTATTTTTGAAAATTCTTTTCACTAACAGACATGATTTGGAAAAAAATAAGACATGGTAAAATTTTAGAAAATGTATAAAATGTTTAGAACTAGAAAGTGCTCAACAAAAGGACCCAAAAATAGGGAGACAGAAGGAAATAACAAAGCTGAGAGCAGAAATCAATGAAGTGGAAACCCAAAAAACAATCCGAAACATCAATGAAAGCAGAAAAATAAACAAGATTAATAGACCACTGGCAAAACTAACAAAGATAGAGAGAGAGAAAAACTTGATAACTCGTATTAGGAATGAAAAAGGAGAGATCACTACTGATATGACAGAGATTCAAAGGTAATCAGAAACTACTTTGAGAAACTCTATGCCACTAAAAATGAGAACCTGGAAAAAAATGGATAAATTCTTGGGCTCTTAAAATCTTCCACGGTTGAAGGAAGAGGATGTAGCATATCTAAACACCCCCATCACCATTGATGAAATTATAATGGTAATCAAATGTCTGCCCCAAAACAAAAGCCCAGGCCCAGATGGATTCACTAATGAATTCTTTCAAACTTTCCAAGAGGAATTACTACCAATACTAGCAAGACTCTTTCATGAAATTGAACAAATGGAAACACTTCCAAATAGCTTTTATGAAGCCAACATCACCTTGATACCTAAACCAGACAGAGATGCTACCAAAAAAGAAAATTACAGACCAATATCGCTGATGAATGCAGATGCAAAGATCCTCAATAAAATCCTGGCAAATAGGATTCAATGCCTCATTAAGAAGATCATCCACCATGATCAAGTTGGTTTCATCCCAGGAATGCAAGGATGGTTTAACATCCGTCAATCTATCAACATAATACACAACATCAACAACAAGAAAAATAAAAACCACATGATCATATCAATAGACACAGAGAAAGCATTTGATAAGGTTCTACACCCATTCTTGGTCAAAATTCTCAGCAAGATGGGAATGGAAGGAACCTTTCTCAATATAGTAAAGGCCATCTACCACAAGACAGTGGCAAATATTATTCTCAATGGAGAGAAACTAAAATCCTTTCCTCTAAATTCTGGCACAAAACAAGGCTGTCCTCTCCCACCACTCCTATTCAACATAGCACTGGAAGTACTCGCTGTAGCGATTAGGCAAGAAAAAGATATCAAGGGAATCCAGATAGGAAAGGAAGAAGTCAAGCTCTCACTGTTTGCAGATGACATGATACTCTACTTAGAAAACCCTAAAGACTCTACCAAAAAGCTTCTAGAAACAATAGACTCATACAGCAAGGTGGCAGGCTACAAAATTAACACAAAAAATCAATGGCCTTTCTATACACCAATAGTAATAAGGAAGAAATTGACATTAAGAAAACAATCCCATTCACAATAGTGCCACCCAAACTCAAATTGCTTGGAATCAACTTGACTAAAAATGTGAAGGACCTATACAAAGAAAACTATAAAACTCTGCTCCAAGAAATAAGAGAGGACACGAGGAAATGGAAACACATACCCTGCTCATGGATTGGCAGAATTAACATCATCAAAATGGCAATATTCCCCAAGGCATTATACAGATTCAACGCTATCCCTCTAAAGATACCTATGACATTCTTCACAGAGGTAGATCAGGCACTTTTGAAATTTGTTTGGAACAATAAACACCCTAGAATAGCTAAAGCAATCATTGGGAAAAAGAATATGGGAGGAATTACTTTCCCCAACTTTAAACTGTACTACAAAGCAATAGTTATCAAAACAGCATGGTATTGGAATAAGGACAGACCCTCAGATCAGTGGAATAGGCTTGAATACTCAGAAAATGTTCCCCAGACATACAATCACCTAATTTTTGATAAAGGAGCAGGAAATCCTAAATGGAGCAGGGAAAGCCTCTTCAACAAGTGGTGTTGACACAACTAGATAGCCACTTGCAAAAAATTGAACTTAGACCCCCAGCTAACATCATGTACGTAGGTAAAATCCAATGGATTAAAGACCTCGATATCAGACCCAAAACCATAAGATATATAGAACAACACATAGGCAAAACACTCCAGGACATTGAGACCACAGGTATATTCAGGGAGGAAACTGCACTCTCCAAGCAAGTGAAAGCAGAGATTAACAGATGGGAATATATTACACTGAGAAGCTTCTGCACCTCAAAAGACATAAGGCCCAGGGTACAAGAGCCCCGCACTGAGTGGGTGAAACTATTCACCCAATACCCATCAGATAAGGGGCTAATCTCCAAAATATACAAGGCACTTACAGAAATTTACAAGAAAATTTACAGAAATTTACAAGAAAAAAAAAACAAACATCTAATCCCGTCAAAAAATGGGAAGAAAAAATGAACAGACAAAGAAGAAATACAAATGGCCAAAAGACACATGAAAAAATGCTCCACATCACTAATCATCAGGGAGATGCAAATCAAAACAACGATGAGATACCACCTCACACCCCAGAGAATGGCACACATCACAAAGAATGAGAACAAGCAGTGTTGGTGGGGATGTGGAGAGAAAGGAAACACTTATCCACTGCTGGTGGAAATGCCATCTAGTTCAACCTTTATGGAAAGCAATATGGAGATTCCTCCAAAAACTGGATATCCAGCTCCCATATGATCCAGCTATACCACTCCTAGGAATATACCCTAGGAACACAAAAATACAATACAAAAACCCCTTCCTTACACCTATATTCATTGCAGCACTATTTACAATAGCAAGACTCTGGAAACAACCAAGATGCCCTTCAACAGACGAATGGCTAAAGAAACTGTGGTACATATACACAAATGAATATTATGCAGCTGTCAGGAGAGAGGAAGTCATAAAATTTTCCTATACACGGAATCTATTATGCAGAGTGAAATAAGTCAGAGTAAGGGAGAAAAATGCAGAATGGTCTCACTCATCTATGGGTTTTAAGAAAAATTAAAGACATTCTTGCAATAATAATTTTCAGACACAAAAGAGAATAGAGCTGGAAGTTACAGCTCACCTCAGGAAGCTCACCACAAAGAGTGATGAATTTAGTTAGAGAAATAACTATATTTTGAACTGTCCTAATAATGAGAATGTATGAGGGAACTGGAAAGCCTGTCTAGAGTACAGGCAGGGGTCGGGTGCGGAGGAGGGAGATTTGGGACATTGGTCATGGGAATGTTGCACTGGTGATGGGTGGTGTTCTTTACATGACTGAAACCCAAACACAATCATGTATGTAATCAAGGTGTTTAAATAATATATATATAATTTAATGTTTTATTAGATTGTAAAAATGCAAGTGAGAGAAATAGAGAGAACAAGAAAAAGTGAATATGCAATAGTGAAGGCAAATGTATGACCCCCTCCCTCATTCCCATCAACCCTCCTTCCCTCCCTTCATTTTTCCTTTCTCCCTTCCTTCCTTGCTTCCTTCCTTCCTTTTATTCTTGCATCCTTCCTTTCCTCTGTCCCTCCCTTTCTCCTTCCTTCCTCCCATTCCCTCCCTCTTTCCCTCCCTTTGTTCTTCTCTCCTTTCCCATTCCTTCCTTCTGTCCTCCCTCCCTTCCTTCTTTCTTCCTTTCCTCTCTTTCTTTCTCCCTCCTCTTTCCTTCCTTTCTTCCTTCCTTTGTCCTTTTATTTCTTCCTTCCTACCTCTCACCCTTCCTTTCTACCTTCTTCCCTCCTTTCCTTCCTTCCTTACTCCCTTCCTCCCTCCCTCCTTTCCTCCCTTACTCTCTTCCTACCTCCCTCCTTTCCTTCCTTCCTTACTCTCTTCCTTTTTTTCTTCTTCCCTCTCTTTCTCCTTCCCTTACTCCCTCCCTTCCTTCCTCCCACACTTTCTTCTTTCTTCTCTCTTCCATCCTTTTTCCCTTCCATCCTTACTTCTTTTTTACCCCTTATCCCTCCCTCCCTTCTTTTTTCCTTCCTTCCTTCCTTCCTTCCTTCCTTCCTTCTTCCTTCCTTCCTTCCTTCTTCCCTTTCTTCCTCCCTCCCTCTTTCCTTCCTCCCTCATTTTCTTCCTCCTCCCTTCCATTGTTCCTCCATCTCTTCCTCCCTCCTATCCTTCCTTTTCCCTCCATTCTTTTCTCCTTCTTTCTTCCCTTCTTCCCTCCCTCCTTCCTCCTTTTCTTTCTCCCTTCCTTTCTTCCTCCCTTCCTTCTTCCCTCCCTTCCTTTCTCCTTTCTTCCTTCCTTCATCCCTCCCCTCATTCCTCCTTCTTTCCATCCTTCCTCCCTTCCTCCCTTCCTTCCTTATTCCTTCCTCAATTTCTTCCTTTCTTCCTTCCTCCCTCTCTTCCTTCTTCCCTCCATCCATCCCTCCTCCCTTTCCTTCCTTTTTTCTTTCTTCCTTCCTCCTTCCTTCCTTCCTTCCTTCCTTCCTTCCTTCCTTCCTTCCCTCCTTCCCTCCTTCCTTCCTTCCTCCTTTCCTTAATTTCCTTCCTTCCTTTCTCCCTTCCTTCCTTTCTCGGTCACAATTTACTCAACACATGTTGTTTTCCCACTATACATCAGGCTTTATATGCAATATAATACAGGCATTACTCTAGATTCTGTGAACATACCATTAATTGAAATTTATGGTGCTTATATTTAAGTGGTAGAGACATTTTATTGGTAGAGATCATCGCTTTTATATAATCAAATACTTTGTGTAAAAAATAGACTCACAGCATTGCTTTGGTGCTGCAACTCTGTTGAGTCAACCACTCTACATAGCTGTAAAAGAGAATAATATTCATTGCCAAATAATCTGATTTTTTGATAAGAGGAAGATGAAGCATTTTGGGCATTTTGCCAGTGAACAACACCTGAAACTGCATTTTTCTCCTCTGTTTTGCAGAGATAGGAACATATCACAGTGCCCTAAGGGGATAAACTCACTGACTGCTAATCAGGATGGGTTTTGTGTGATCTGGACATCTGTCTAACAAGAACTAGATGAAGACTGCCATGTCTTTGACACCTTGGAGACAATTGAACAGCTTCAAGACAGTAATGATTTCTGTCAGAGTCAGCTACCACAACCGATGGCAAGAAGTGACTCAGGGTTGAAAGGTTCCATTCACTGTTCTTAATCCTTAAGCTATCTATTCTTCTCCCCTCCCTCTGAAAAAATACTTCATACTTTATGGGTATAAGATAGTGAATGTAGTTTCTTTATGTAAACTTGAAGAGACCTAGATAAGTGTTGAGAATTATTTTAGATATGTTCAAATTAGGAAATTAACCTAAGTTCACACCTCTCTCCTCCCAGTCCCTACTACAGGCTCAGAGGTAAACATAGGTTTATTATGAAAAAAGAAAATACTGTTAACATGAGAGAATGTTTATAAGCAATTCCAAAATCTAGAGATTATTTAGTTTTCTCGAATACATGAATATTTTATAAACTGGTAATATCAGAACTTTCTGCTCTTAAATATCTGTCCAAAATGTTTTATATCATCTCTTGGCAAATGATTTTAACATTCACTTTTCACCTGATATATCATTCTGCTTGTACAATTCATTTCAGAGGCATAACTTGTTTTCTTTGCTAAGATTTCATTTCCTCCCATCTCAGAATTTGATGAAATCTATTTCTTAGTTCTTCGTCTCCCAGTGAAAGCTGACAACAAGTATCAGACCAAATGTGGTTGTCCCATATGAAGTAATTCATTTCTGTCAAAGATCAGACATTATTTTTTTTCTTGACATAAGATGACTGATATTGTTCTGTGAGATGCAGAGGTACAACTTAACCACTTAAGTACTAAGACTCATTTTAAGAAATGCATTCAATTCTGAGGACTCAGCTTTGATTTAGGAGACTGGAATAGTGAGAAAGAGTTATAACCATAAGAGATACAAATTGTAATTTAAAATTAATACCATGTAATCCAAAATCAGATAGATGCTGTTCTGGTCTTTATGAAAAGATATGCCATCAGTATTTTTAGAGTTGTGCTTGAGATAAGACTATTCTCTCTTTCCCCAGCCCCTTTCTCTCTCAATCTGTCTCACTTTCATGATCTTGGTGTTGGGGTCAGGATATACCTCTGAATCTTTCCTCAATTATCATTCCTGGAGAGACTCAGGAAACCACATGTGGTGTAAAGAATTGAACCATGTTTGGTTGCATGGAAAGAAAGTGAATTTTAATATCTTTCCATACGCAAGACCATTTTTTATATTGTTGACTCTGTATCTCTAATAAGAGGACAGAATGGATTCTTCCTTACCCAAGGTGAAATACCTAAGAGTCATCTTCACTAATAAAATTAAGTTCATGAGGCTCAATATACCTTCCTGGATCAAGAGAGATGTACAAAATATAAAGTATTTGGTTTTTACTTGGACAAACTAGGTTCAATCCCTGGCACTGCATATCAATAGTGATCCATGAGCAAGCTCTGAGCAACACAGTGTTTCAAGTTTTTCACAAAATAAATCAAACTAAATTACTATTTTGACCATAAGTTATTCTCCCTCTTTCAGGGCTTCTAACACTTCTTTATAATAGGTCACTGCATGGAAGTACATGACTAATCCTGAAATATCTAAAACAAAATAAATATGTGGAAAAATATAAATATGTAATAATAAATAATAAAAACACAGTAGAAAAAACTTGCTGCAATAAGCTTATACTTTTACAGTGTTAAAGAATCTATCAAAGATAGCATTCTTTATCATAACTACACAACAATATGTTGTTCCCTATTTGGGGGACAGTTTTTTTCATAATCAAATGAGAACAAGATATCTAAGCTTCTTCTTGGTATTCTATATGGTTAGACAGGAATTTTTCTTCTGTTTTTAGAAGAATAAAGATCTACAATATCTGCTAGTAATTCTGCAGTAGGAAGTTGACTAATGATTGTTTTTATATTATATACTATATTTTATATTGTTTTATAGACTACAGTTGCATGTGTATACAATGAGCATTTGTAGCTTTTGTCACTTTGGAATAGATACAAAGGGAGATGGATATCAAAGAAAATATTGAAACTTGATAATGAGTAAATTAACTTAGCAAAATTGAAGGGTAGTGCATTTCTAATGAGCTATCAATAATATAGGCACATTCTTAGATGGATACTTTTGCTTTTGGTTGGCTAGAGTTATTCTGGCAAAATTCCAAAATGGGCTTATAAAAATAAAATTCAATATTTCTCAGTGATAACATAATCAACAGGATGTACAACTACATGTTGTATACTTTTATCTATACTATATAATTTTTGGTGAGTTTATTTTATTTTTTAAATTACTTATATCAACAATGTATGTGTTTTTTTACAGAAATGATTTTGCTTCATGTACAAAACTATAAATCAATGTAAAATTTTTAACTTAATATATGCACTTAAGGCGAAATGGAAGCATTCCAGATTTAGTCTAATTCCCATGAAACAATGAAGCACAATATCCTTGGGGTATTACTTTGTCCTTGGTAAAAGTCAACTTCATACTAGTTTGATTGGTTCCTGTATAATGCAGTAAAAATTAAAAGAATGACTCTAGTAATTTATCCTTATCTCTTTAGCCCTGTTAACTAATTCACTGCCATTTAAATTGAACTTAGCTGTGCTCTCTCTACACATGCATAACTTGACATTTACACTCATTAAATTTCATATCCTACCCTGAACCTTTTGGCAAAGTACTTTCTACAAAACAACTCGATTTTTTTGTGGTGAGGGTGATAGTGTTAGTCAATCAATTTATTTTATTTCCACTGTAAATTTGACAACAATAATGTAAATAATGTATAACAAAAATATGATAAATATTTGTCACTTAAATGATTTCCAATTTCAGAGAAACTTTTGTTTTTATATACAAAAGAAAGCATTTGCTATACTTACAATTTTATATATCATATTAAATTAACTTTACCAAAGATAGAGAGGATACATTACAATATTCTTATTCTTTCAGAATTCAGTTAGTTATTTTACTTATTCTTTGGAGGCAGTATACCAGGCTGTGCTTAGGGCTTACTGTTTCAGGGATCATTCTTGGCTGCTAAAGAGACATGTGTCTTCTCCGCTATATTATAACATCAGCACCACACTCAATTAGTTTTAATAGTAATTACTAACGTGACTTATTTTTCATGTATAAAAAATGTGCTCTAATTAATACATTATAATATCTAATAATTTTAAATATCTATCACTGATGGCAATATACCATATAATATGATTACAGGACACATTTTCTTTATGTAGATTTTTAATATTCAGTTTCCAATATTTGTAACAAAAGACAGACCCTCAGATCAGTGGAATAGGCTTGAATACTCAGAGAATGTTCCCCAGACATACAATTACCTAACTTTTGATAAAGGGGCAAGAAATCCTAAATGGAGCAAAGAAAGCCTCTTCAACAAGTGGTGTTGGCAACACTGCCTAGCCACTTGCAATAACTTGAATTTAGACCCCCAGCTAACATCATGTACGAAGGTAAAATCCAAATGGATTAAATACCTCAATATAAGACCCAATACCATAAGGTATATAGAACAACATGTAGGTAAAACACTCCAGGACATTGAGACTAAAGGCATCTTCAAGGACGAAACTGCACTCTCCAAACAAGTGAAACAGAGATTAACAGATGGGAATATATTAAGCTGAGAAGCTTCTGCACCTCGAAGGAAATAGTGCCCAGGATATTAGAGTCACCCACTGAGTGGGAGAAACTATTCACTCTATACCCTATACCCTATACCCATCAGTGCCTATACAAGGCACTGGCAGAACTTTATGAGAAAAAAAACATCTAATCCCATCAAAAAATGGGGAGAAGAAATGGACAGACACTTTGACAAAGAAGAAATACAGATGGCCAAAAGACACATGAAAAAATGCTCCACATCACTAATCATCAGGGAGATGCAAATCAAAACAACTATGAGGTACCACCTCACACCACAGAGATTGGCACACATCACAAAGAATGAGAACAAGCAGTGTTGGCGGGGATGTGGAGAGAAAGGAACTCTTATCTATTGCTAGTGGGAATGCCGTTTAGTCCAACCCTTATGGAAATCGATATGGAGTTTCCTCCAAAAACTGGAAATCGAGCTCCCATACAATCCAGCTATACCACTCCTAGGACTATACCCTAGGAACACAAAAATACAATACAAAAATCCCTTCCTTACGCCTATATACATTATAGCACTCTTTACCATAGCAAGACTCTGGAAACAACCAAAGTGTCCCTCAAAGGATGAATGGCTAAAGAAACTGTGGTACATATACACAATGGAGTATTATGCAGTCGTCAGAAGAGATGAAGTCATGAAATTTTCTTATACATGGATGTACATGGAATCTATTATGCTGAGTGAAATAAGTCAGAGAGAGAGAAAAAGATGCAGAATGATCTCACTCATATATGTGTTTTAAGAAAAATGAAAGACATTCTTGCAATAATAATTTTCAGAGACAAAAGAGAGTAGGGCTGAAAGTTACAGCTCACCTCATGAAGCTCACCACAAAGGGTGAGGAGTTTAGTTAGAGAAATAACTACATTAAAAACTATCCTAACAATGAGAATGTATGAGGGAAATAGAAAGCCTGTCTAGAGTACAGACAGAGGTGGGGTGAGGAGGAGGGATATTTGAGACTTTGGTGATGGGAATGTTGCACTAGTGATAGGGGGTGTTCTTTACATCACTGAAACCCAACCACAATCATGTTTGTAAACAAGGTGTTTAAATAAAATATTAAATAAGATAGATTAGCATATACTTATATTTTTATTTATAGAGTAGGTGCTATTCAATAAAATTAAAAAATTAATAAGAACATATAGTCTATTTTCAGTGATTTATGATAAGGGATATTGTTATTTGGGTCTTTTAAAAATCTTTTCCCAGTACATTTAATATTAATCCTAATTTTGTTCAGTTAATTTAGAGTGTGTCCTCATTATTCCTAGACACATATACATATTTATATGTTTCCAATTAAATATAAGGAAAATATTTTTACTGAGATGGCATTGTACAATTATTCATTTTAGTTGTAATTTCCTCCAAGTACTTGGTTCTGTTATGCATATTTAAATATTTTTATGACAACTAAATACTATATGCTATTGGTAGGAAATCTATCAATTTTCTTATAGTATCTTTTTAAATAATTATATATATCAGCCAAATTTTATTATATAAACTACTTAATATCAGAGCTCCTTATTGGTCCTTAGAGGTTTTTGTGGGGCAATGATTTACAAACAATTAGCTATAAAAATCTGCCACGCATAAAAATATTTATGCTAAATTACATATACTTCCTGGGAAATGGTGATAATTGTCTACTTCCCATGAGATAACTAACTCTGCATGTCATTATATTTTAAACATATTTACATTAATAGAAAGTTGTGTTGTGACCTATCCAACAAGAACAAAACAGATCCTTCTATTAAAACAGCATTTTCAGATTCTGATGTAATTGCAGGTCTGTGACTTTTCATTATATCTAAACCCCACATTGTATCTACCCAATCAACAATATCAAAAAGAAAATATTTGGGGCCAGAGCGGTGGTACAAGCAGTAAGGTGTGTGCCTTGCACTTGTTAGCCTAGGATGGACCACGGTTCGATTCTCCAGCCTCCCATATGGTCCTCCAAGCCAGGAACAATTTCTGAAAGCAGAACAAGGAGTAACCCCTGAACATCACCCAGTGTGGCAGAAAAACAAATAAAAAAGGGAAATATTTGCAGCAGGAAGGGCTAAAGAGCTACCTTTTTTTTCTTTTTCCATTTTGGTCCCTTTGTCTATACCTGGGAATGCTCAAAACTCACTTCTGGCAGTATTTCGGACTCAAACTGGAATCAGCTGTATGCAAAGCAGATGCCTTTTCCTAGCCCCAATATATCTTTTCTGATATCTCTCTTGAAGAAGTTAGCCATATGATTCTGCAACAGATACAAATTCTTTCCAATAGCTTGATTGAATAATACTGAATAAGAAGGGAAATGAGAAAAACTTTGAATATATCATCAGTCATTAAAACTATTTTTGATGTTATGTGACTCTCTTACTAGATATATAATATCATTTCAGGGTTATTAACTACACAGCTTTTATAATTTACAGTGCAAATATATTCATTTTCATTCTAATTTTTATGTTTATTGTATGGTTATGAGCAAGAAATTTCAACATTTACAATGCTTTTATTTCTATTATAAATACATGTAAATTAATACTTCATTTAATTAAGTTGAATGAAAAATCATTGAGTTCAGTGCCCTTAGAGTCTGAAACAACATTAATTTGGCCACATTTTATAATCAGAAATATCTTTTGGGGGGGCTGGAGAGATAGCATGGAGATAGGGCATTTGCATGCCCTTGCATGCAGAAGGACGGTGGTTGAATCCGAGCATCCCATATGGTCCCTTGAGCCTGCCATGAGCGATTTCTGAGCATAGAGCCAGGAGTAGCCCCTGAGTGCAGCTGGGCCTGACCCCAAAATAACAAACGACAAAAAAAGAAATATCATTTTGTTTTATTTGAGTCACATTCAACTATGTCCAAGAATTACTCCTGGCACTTAATAAGGATGATATAGGATTCCAGGGATTGAACCTAAGTGGTTGCATGCAAGGCAAGTGTTCCATTTTATATTTTTAAAGTCACTGACCACAGAGGGCCCTTTCCACATCTTTATTGTGATTATTAAAAGCCCCTTTTCTTACTTTGTTAAATGTGGATGTCACAAATATTGGTGCTGATCGGGGAAGAATGGTCATTCTATCAGTGCTTGGGGACACCAGAGACACCCAAGTGATGATAGTGGGCAGGAACTCAAACTCAGGACCTCAAATGTAAGAAATGTGATTTACCACTTGCACTATTCATTAGGACTAGCAAAAATTTTATATGAAACAGATTGTAATAGCACCCTATACGTAAAACTTTATGGTGGAAATAATATGAAACATGGCCAGCTTACTTGTATTGTGGGTTCTGATATGACACCGTTATCTCCATGTATCTATTTTAAATTAGGCAGAAGCTGTGGTGATGGGAAGTTCTGTTTTCTAAATGGTCAGCTTTTACATAGTACCTACCCGCTCAACTAAAGTTATGACTCCAAGAAGTTTAATTAGTTATTTTTAAAGAAATCCTTCATTTTAACAATATATCTCATGATGATCCAATTAAAGTATATAATTATTTAAAATAAATAAAAAGGAAACCATTATTGCATTATTACCTTATCCAAGCAATGATCAATTTCTATGTCCATTCATATGTGGTTAACTGAAGACTGTGAGGATATCTGATATGCTCCCCATTTTCTTTTCTCTTTTGTAATGACCAGGGGTTGTATACTTTATTTTTTAATATTATCTTTATTTAAACACATTTATTGCAAACATGATTGTAGTGGGTTTTAGTCAGAAACACACACACACACACATACACACACACACACACACACACACACACACACACACACCCTTTCACCAGTACATTTTCATCACTGATGTCCCCAATTTCCCTCCCCTGCCCTTCTGTATTAGAGACAGGCATTCACTTCTCTCACTAATTGACATTGTCACCAGAGTTGTCACTGTAGTTTTTCTCTAATTGCATTCACCAATCCTTGTGGTGAGATTTATATCATGAGTTGGTCTTTCCAGCCCACAACTCTATTGTCTCTAAGCATTATTACATTAAAAGCTTTCATTTTTCTTAAAATCCATAGATGAGTGATACTATTCTGTGTCTGTCTCTCTCCCGCTTATTTATTTCACTTAGCAAAATAAATTCCATGTATGTATATTTATAGAAAATTTTCATACTTCAACTCCTTGAGGGCTTATAATATTTCATTGTGTGTATGTACTACAGTTTCTTTAGCCATTCATCTGTTGAAGGGCATCTTGGTTGTTTCCAGAATCTGGCTATTTTAAACAGTGCTGCAATGAATATAGGTATAAAAAAGATATTTCTGAGTTGTATTTTTGTGTTACTTGGGTATATCTCTAGGAGTGGTATAGCCGGATCAGATAGGAACTCAATTTCCAGTTTTTTGGATAATCTACATATTGCTTCCCATAAAGAATAGACTAGACAGTATTCCCATCAGCAGTGAATGAGAGTTACTTTCTCTCCACATCCCCACCAGCACTGATTGTTCTTGTTTTTGTGATGTGTGTCAGTCTATGTGGCATGCAATGGTACCTTATTGTTGTTTTAATTTGCGTCTCCCTGATCATCAGTAATGTGGAGCATTTTTTTTTCATGTACCTTTTGGCCAATTATATTTATTCTTTGAGAAATTGATCATTTCTTCTCCCTGGTTTTTGATGGGGTTAGATGTTCTTCCTTGTATAAGTGCTGTGAGTACCTGGTATATCTTAGATATTAGCTCCCTATCTGATAGGTATTGGGTGAATAGCTTCTCGCATTCTGTGGGTGGCTTTTGTATCCCAGTCACTATTTCCTTTGAGTTGCATAAGACTCTCAGCTTAATATAGCCCCATCTGTTTATCTCTTCTTCCACTTGTTTAGAAAGTGCTTTTTTCTCCTTACAGATGCCTTTAGTGTCAGTTTCTGGAGTGTTTTACCTATGTGTTCTTCTATATATCTTATGGTTTCCAGTCTGATATCAAGGTCTTTAATCCATTTGGATTTGAGCTTTGTGCATGGTGTTTGATGGAGGTTTGAGTTCACTTTTTTGCAAGTGACTTACCAGTTGTCCCAACACCACTTGTTGAAGAGGCTTTTCTTGTGCCATTTTGCAATAATGCCTCTTTATAAAAAAAAATAACTGTATGTTTGGGGAAGATTCTCTAAATACTCAAGTCTATTCCATTAATCTGAAGGTCTCTCTTTATTTCAACACTATGCTGTTTTAACAACTATAGCTTTGTAATATGATTTAAAGTTTCAGAATGTGAGGCCTCCCATATTCCTTTTCCCAAGGGTTGTTCTAGCTATTCATGGGTGTGTATTGTTCCAAATAAATTTCAGAAGTGTTTGATGCACTTCTTTTAAGAATGTCATGTGTATCTTTAGAAGGATTGCATTAAATTTGTACAATGCTTTGGAAAATATTGCCATTTAATTATGTTAATCATAACAATCCATGAGCAGGGAATGTATCTCTATTTCTGTGTGCCCTCTTTTATTTCTTGAAGAAAAATTTTGTAGTTTTCTTTGTATAGGTCTTTTACCTCTTAAGTCAAGTTGAGTCCAAGGTATTTTAGATTGTGTGACCCTAATGTGAATAGAGTTGTTTTCTTAATTTCTTCCCTATTATTATTGGTGTATATATATATATATATATATATATATATATATATATATATATATATATATATATATATATATATATATATAACATCTATATATAGCAACAGAGAAACAGTAGATCAGGACAGAATCAGCAAGTTGAAAGATGAAATGCAAAACAACTCCATACAACAGAAGAGATTCAAAAAGTACCTTAAAGCAATATATATTTCACTTTCTTTTATTTCTCTTTTCAGAGATAGTATTTTCTTGTTGGATTTCAGCCTGCTTGACCTATCAAGGGGTAACAAAGTAGTATTATAATATCCCACTATTATTGTGTTGCTATTGACATCATATTTTAGATTTATCGACAGTTGTATTAAATAATTTTCTTGTCCCTCATTGGGTGTATATATGTTTAGGAGTGTGATTGCTTCCTGTTGTACATATCCTTTGGTTAGTAAAAAATGTCCATATTTGTCCTTGATAACTTTTCTGAGTCTAAAGTTGGTGTTACCTGATATTAATATGACCACTCCAGTTTTTTTAAGGGAGTTGTTTGCTTGGATGATTATCTTTCAGCTTTTGACTTTGAATCTATGCTTGTTTTGACTATTAAGATGTGTTTTTTGTAGGCAACAAAATAATGCATTCAGCTTTTTTTTGGGGGGGGTGGTCACACCCGGTAGCCCTCAGGGGTCACTCCTGGCTCTAAGCTCAGAAATCACTTCTGGTAGGTTCTGGGGATCATATGGGATGCCAGGATTCGAACCACTGTCCTTCTGCATGCAAGGAAAATGCCCTACCTCCATGCTTTCTTTCTGGCCCCGTCCATTCAGGTTTATTTTTTATTCATTTTGCCCTCTGTGTCTCTTAACTATTGTATTTAGTTAATTGATGTTGAGAAAGATAATTGTCATGGTTTTAGTGCCATTTTTTGTGTAGAAGTTTGGTATATCTGTTGGTCTATCTTGTCTTAAAGTAGTTTTTTTTTAAGGCTTGTTTTGAGTCTGTAAAGTTTCTGAGCTTTCGTAAAGCTGTGTAAACTTTTTTTCAAACCTGAAAGTGAATCTGGATGGGTGCAGTATTCTAGGCAAAACATTCATTTTGTTGAGTTTTGTCACTATATCCAGTACTGTTTTCCGTAAACAATCCCTATCTTTGAGATCCGTCATTGTGACTAGGATGTGACTTGGAGTGCTTTATCTTCAGGTCTCTTTTAGCTGGTACTCTTCAGGCATCCATGATTTAGATGCATACAATATTTTGTTCTGGAAGTTTCTCTGTAATGATGTCCTTGACTATAGATTCTTCCTGGAGATTATCTTCCTGGGTCTCTGGGATTTCAATGATTCTTATGTTGTTTCTCTCTTTTTATGTGTTGTTTCTCTTGAGTTTATCAAAGACTTTTGTTTTCATCTGTTCACATTGTTATATTAATTTTTCCATTGTTTGAAAATTTGCTTTAAGGTTCTTTTTTTTATAATTTTTATTTTGGTCATAGTGGTTTACATATTGTTGACAATAATATTACAGGTTCACATTTACATAAAATCAGGGGGTTCCCATCACCGATTTGTCCTCCCTACATCTCCGTGTTTGTCTCTTCTGCTGTCTGGAGTTATTTTGCATGTCATCTTCCACCTCACTGATTCTTTCCTCAGCTAACTGTTACTTTGTTGGAGAGGCTTTATTGAGGATTTTGTTTAATTTACCAAGTTTTTCAGTCCTGTTATTTCAGTTTGGACTTATTAATTTCTATCATGTGGTCTATTCAGCTTGATCTATGCTTTCTTTGAATTTTATGAATACTCTCCATATTTCTACTCTAAGCACCTTGTCTGAGTGGCTACCTACATTGTTGGTATTTTGGGGTCATTTGAAATGCCATCTTAATTCTCTATGCATGATGTTGTCCTGCATTGTTTCCCCTTGATACTGTTGGGTCTGAGCTAGCAGCCCAGCATTAAGACAAAGAGACCACTCGGCAATGCAAGTTACAAAGCAGAGCTTTATTTGCTAACCCAGCTAAGGGTCCAGACTTCCACCTGGGAATAGGCTTCCAGGCAGGGTCCTGAGTCTAGGGGAGTGAGGTATATAAGGCCATGGCCAAGCATGTCAACCTGAATGTATAGCTCCAGGGAGCAGATAAAAGGAATGCACAATTCAAATGCCACAAGATACATAATTCAGATGATACAAGGCTGACCTGCTAAGGTTTATCCTGAGTGCATGGATTGTGTGTGCCATGATCTGGGTCTTGTGCCTCCCTTTGTCTCCAATTCTTATCTAAAGACATCCCCATAAGCTAACAAAGGGACTATCCAGATGCAGTTTTAGTGAAAGCAGAAACTTTCATGGGGAAAGCAGAAAACTCAGCATCCTACAACATGCTTGTAGCATGGATTTTACTACATGTTTGTAGGGAGCAAAGCAGCGGTCATTTACGTCTTTTTTGTGTCCAAATACATGGCAGGATTCACCCTCAGGTTGTATACTTTAAATTTCCTTTTAAAGTTATTCTCACAAATCGAAAGTGAATGCTTTGTAGTGTATCATATGTGGCATGTGGGATGGTCCTTGAGATCAAACTCAAGGGCTTGTGCCTGTCAGTTAAGTGCTTGTCTACTGAGCTACATTCCCAGACCTGAGCTTCTTATATTGCAACTGTTTCTCCATTCCCCGGCACAATTAGCTCTCCTGGGTTTTTAAAAGGGAACGATTTCTATTTGGAACTCCATAGTACTTCTTACTTTCTGAACTGAACATTATGTACTCTGAAATCCTGGTGTGATGACCAAACCACAAGTAATGTTCACCTTTCTACCTTCATTAAACTCAGGCACATTCTGGGCAATTGCTGCCTAATTGTTCTTCTGTGTCTGATTACCGTCAGCTGGTGGTGCTCCTTTGCTGAAGTGCACTATCAAATAGCACAATATTATTTTCTTACATAATCGCTCTCTGCCCACCATTATCAAGAACATAACATGTTAAATTACTATGATTGTTGAAATATCATTTGTGAAATAGAGGCTTTAAAAATGCTGGGCTTAGAGGACAACTGCTGTCCAAATTGCACTATTTTTTATTTTTACTTTTCCTATTTTCTTTTCTCTCTCTCTCTCTCTCTGTCTCTCTCTCTCTCTCTGTCTCTCTCTGTCTGTCTCTCTCTCTCTCTCTGTCTGTCTCTCTCTCTCTCTCTCTCTCTCTCTCTCTCTCTCTCTCTCTCCCTTTCCTTTTTGGTTTGGTTTACCACATAACTATGCAACCAAGTGGCAGGACAAAAATTCTTGTTCATTGCTAGTTGTAGGAGGCAATCACACAGACGCCAAGAATCTGGGGCAGAAGACAACCTTCTCATTTGCTTTTTTCCCACTCAAACAGCTAAGTGCAGCCAAAGGATGTTTTATGTAAAATGGACTGGCATTCTATGGGGTGGATTTTGAAGAGACCTAGTGAAAGAGAAATGTGCTCAATTTCAAAGAATGCTCTTTCGTTTTCTTCCAGCATTTGTTGCCTTGCTTCCTTTGTTTCAATATGGGTATTGCAATTTTGAAATTCCAAGTGTTTTCTGCTGTAACTTCCTTGTCCTATGGACATTTTGCTTATCATGTGGTGCTTTCTAAATCAAATAACAGAATTGAGACATTTTTCTCTATCAATTTTCTTCTTTTCTTTTATGGGAGGGTACCTGATGCTGTTCAGCACTCTCCTTATTCTGTCCTCATGTCTCACTCCTAGGAGACTCAGAACCATATGAGTGCTAAAGATCAATGTCAAGTTAGTTAAATACAAGGCAAGTGTCTTAGCCACATTATAAAGTTGACATTTGGGTCTAGTGAGAGAGTACAACAAGTAGGGAGCTTGCCTTGCAAGAGGCCCACTGAAATCTTGGCATCCCATATGGTCCCCCCTGCACTGCCAGAAGTAATTCCTCAGTACAGACCCAGTAGTGATACCTGAGAATTGCCAAGTGTGGCTCAAAACATAAAGCAGCAACAAATGCAGAATCTGCAGCAGCAAAAACAACAAAACAAGGAGGGGCAAAAGGAGTTAGGTGGTTAGAATATTTGTGTTGTGTACATGAGACTGTTCAGTTTCAGATCCCTTTCAAAATAAAAGATGACAATTGCATTGTACTTCCCCAACTAAAATTTCCTTCCAAAAATTGTGATGAATAGACAATAGGCTAGAATAGTGGTTCTTATATTGCAATTTATTTTTTGGGGAGCCACACCCGGCAGTGTTTAGGGCTTACTCTTGGCTCTGCACTCAGAAATCATTCCTAGCAGGCTTGGGGGGCCATATGGAATGCTGGGGATCATCCTGTGTCCGTCCTGTGTCATCTTTATGCGAGGCAAATACCCTATCATTGTACTACCACTCCAGTCGCTATATTGTAATTTCTATATGAAGTGTGAATATGAGTGTGTTATTTATGCTATACTTCACACTTTTCCTTCTAGTAACATTTTATGCTACTTAGACCACATCATGAACATAATTATCCCCAGCCCCCAATATTTAATAGACATATTTTTCTTTCTTATCTTTTCTCTATCATGGTTCCCTTCCTTATTTTTCTCAATCTCTAGGTACTTGCTCTATTAATATTTTCTTACTAGAATATTTCTAACCAACTCGCTTTCTTCAGAGAATTTCTATTAATTTATCTGCTCTGACCTGACCCTCCAGAATCGAAGTACTTTTTCACTTCTCATCATTGCTTGGTCCGTTCACTTCCCATCACTTCTCATCCTGAACTATAATGACCTGTTCTCTTATACGTAGCCACCACTGGTGCATTCACTAAGAGAGACACAAAATCATATTTATTACACTTACCTATTTAGTATTTGTTGCCTAATTTAATATCCAGAGGTATGAACATAGCATACGTTATATTATTAGATAGACATTAAATATCGAGATTGAGATTTTTCAGTAACTACATCACTATTTGTAGTTTACTAGTAGAATACACTAATTAAAGAAGTTCCTTTTAAGCAAATCTAAAATTTGTTAAATAAAATAAATTTTAGTCATTTGGTTAATGACTACATACTATTTAGTCTTCTAATTCAATGTGTTATTAGAATTAAAACCCCCTAAGTATAAATTATTTCATGATGAAAATATAAAGTATTGGAAGAAACAGAATTAAAAAATTAATCCAATGTAAGACACTAGAGCTTTCAAAAAATCTTTTAAAATAACTTTTAAAAAGATGTTTTTGCAACTAGATATTTTAAATTCACTTTAACTTGGTATGATTATCTTTATTTTTAAGGCTGTCTTTTGTTTGGGCAATCCTATGTATTAAATCTCAAGAAGCTGGAAAGATCACAGAGAAGGTAAATGTTTACATAGGGATCATCCCATTTGCATGAAATAAAGAAGACAGGAGCTTATATGAAGGCCAACTGCATTATAAGCAACATTTTTGTGTCTTTTCAGTTGCATTTTATTATTTGACTTCTTAAAAGATTGAAGAAATATTTTCAAAAATATGCTAGGGGTTCATTCAGTAGTGTCTATTGCAAGCCATTGTACATGAGTTATATAAGTGCTAAAAGCAAAAAAAAAAAAAAAACAAACTCTATTTCACTCATCCAGAGTTAACATTTGCTTAGAAAAATCATATCCATAATTATTCTGAAAAAAATTTCTCTCTTAATTAAGTTTCTACTCTTTCATTTAGAGATGCAGGGAAAAGATGGTGCTATTCTACCAAAGGAGAAAAAGAAATAAACCAAGAACTGAAAATCTATATATGAAAGTCTAGGCTTACATTGACTTCTTTAAAAATCATTAAAGGAACTATAATAAATTGCATCCTTTGAAATGGAAATTGCATGACTTCCAAATTCACTTTTCTGGAACTTCTTTTTCTTTTTATGGATGATATGTTTGCAATATTATTTCCTCCAGACCACACTTTTCCTTTACTTTTACCTCCAGGCTTAATCCCAATCAAAGCTAGCTTGCTCCATCCTTGTGGGGTACTAAAGGGAATTGTTTCACATTGTTACTGGAAGGATTTGTGACTTTAATTATTTTTGCAATTATTTGCTACAATTCAACTGTGATTTTACTCTATAATCACAGTTTCACTTTCTGATCAATTATTTGATGCCTCTTCAAAACAATTCAGCTAATATAACTTAGGGCCTTATGCATTCTGTTGTTCTACAAATGTTCATAGTTTTCTTTCTCCTTGGAATACTTCATAAAAGCAATAAACCTCCACAAAGATTCACTTAATCTCACATATATGCTTTAAATAGTAAGACTACAGCTACCACGTTCAACAAAAAAACTCTTTTCTAATCAAATTGGAAAAAACAGAGATCATCATCTAGATTTTAATTTTTTGAGACTCTTCCCATTTTTATTTTATAGGAATATTATATATAATACTTTTATATTTTCATTTTTATATTTTAATGTTTTATTGTGACCAAAGTGAATTACAAATCTTTCACAGTAATATTTTAGGTACATAGTGACATAGAATTAGGGGGATTCCCACCACCAGTGGTGTCCTCCCTCCACCCCTTTTCCCAGCATGCATCCCATATTTCCTTCCTTTTCCCCCTCCCTGGGCTACTAGTACCCTATTGGAGTTGCAATATATTTTTTTCTGAATTAGTGAAAATGTCAACATTTTCCATTCCTTTCTGCACATTCTGAGAGAAACTCAATTTCCCTAGTTTCGAATGATGATCCATACTCCTTGGCTGGTATGCATACAAACTGACTACATTATCATTAATCAGCCATAAAGCAATTTAACTATGTTTATAAAATTATGACATAATAAATAACTTTTCTTTTCATTGTCCACTTTGATAGATAAAGTTAGGTGATCAACATATATATAGTCATTTTTTAATAATATTTTTTATTTAAACATCTTGGTTAGAAACATGATTGTGATTGGGTTTCAGTCGTATAAGATGACACCCCCCATCACCAGTGTAATATTCCCATCACCAATGACCCAAATATCCCTCCTCCCCTCCTCACCCCCACCTGTATTCTAGACAAGCTTTCTATTTCTCTCATATATTCTCATTGTTAGGATAGTTTGCAATGTGGTTATTTCTCTAACTAAACTCATCACTCTTTGTGGTGAGGTTTATGAGATCAGCTGTAACGTCCAGCCCTCTCCGCTTTTGTCTCTGAAAATTGTTGAGACATGTCTTTCATTTAATAGTCTTGAGCCTATAGTTAGATTTCTCTCAAGACAGAATTGAAACAATTGTGTAATACCTTCTGATCTTGAATATTCATCCCCATTTTAGTTTTCAGTTGTTTGGAAGGGAAATAACTAAAAACATATATTGGAAGTTACATTTATAAATGTAGGGTTAAAATATGGTGAGAAAAGCCTAGAGTTTCTGCTTCCCTGATTGGAACACAGTAGCCAATCTATTAGTATTAAACTATTTGTAAAACAAAACAAAAAAAAAAAAAAAGGAGGGCCAGAGCGGTGGCGCAGCAGTAAGTCATTAGCCTTGCATGTGGCTGACCTAGGATGGACAGTGGTTCAATCCCCCAGCATCCCTTCTGGTCCCCCAAGCTAAGAGTGATTTCTGAGCATATAGCCCAGCATAATCCCTGAGTGTCAGCAGATGTGGCCCAAAAAACAAAACAAAACAAAACAAAATAAAATAAAATAAAATAAAATAAAATAAAATAAAAAGAATAACAATAGTAACATTTTTATTTTTCAGTCACCGAGATTTTGGTCTTTGTGATTAGTAATGTCATTGAATACACATAAAAATGAGAATGTGAAAGGCAAATGATAGATGCATAAAATAAATTAAAATACCTGTGAGATAAAATTTATTAACAACGGAAGATTGGGAAAATTAGCTTTGCAGAGGGACCAAAATGTTTCTCTTTCCTTGAGTCTAGTATAAAATTATCTCTATACTGGAAGGTCAAAGGAATTGATATCCAAGTTCAAATTTTGTTTGAATCATAAGTTTCTTCTGATTAAGAATAAGAGAACTGTAATCATCAAAAACTCTTTGTTATTATCAAAGTTGCTGATAATGTGGTGTGTTTTTAGAACATGAATAAAACTGAATTGTAAGTCCACCTGCCATTCATACACTAATACTTGAAACATTTTAACTGTCAAGCAAAAAAAAAATCTGGGATTTTGGGTGCAGTAGATAAAAAAAAAGTCACTGGACAATGACTAAAACCATATTCAAAAAAGTTTGGAAATTAAAGGAATAGTGATATTTATATCTTACATAATGTGAATGCTTAATACAACTATTACATAGCAGTTAATCTCTTGAGCACTTTATTTCCATCTTCTCATTTAAATCTCACAGTAACTACACAATGTGGCACTGTTACCCCCATTTGCAATTGTGAAAAAGAGGCTCTATAATTAGAAATGTCTATATCATCAAAGTGACTTGGACTGATAATAATTTAATTTATTTGCTGCATATTGATAGCCCATATTCAGCTACACCTGTAATAACTCCTGGAATAACTCCTGAATAAATTGTTAGGTGACTTTATGACTTCAATATTTTGTTCTTGATTGTACTGTTGCTTTTTCTTCTCTCAGGTACTATATCACTATGATAATTTTGTTTCCTGCATGGCAACACATATACATTGATATTATTTTTATACTCTCTAATCACAATATACCATCTTAGGCAGTTGACTAAATTGATAGTTCAATGGAAAAGCAGTATTTTATACATGTGGGTATACAATTTCAATTAAAATTTGTTAAAGGTGATATTTTACATGTACTGGTTATTTGAATTAATTTCTAATTCTCACAAGAGTATGAGATTATACAATATAGCTTTCTTTCCTCCTCTTTGAGACATAAATAATCATTAGCTTTAAAAAGAACTCAAATAGGTTAAGAGATAACTCAAATTGTTCATTGAAAATTTTATTATTGGTGCCAGTATAACAACTATTATTTCTCTAATTAGTCATTCTGAAGATTTCCAATTTGAGAAGTTTATACAACATAAATATGCTCTTTCCCTATTGAAAAGAAATAGAATTCACTATCAATGTCATAGTAGTTTTTTCTCTGCCCTAACAGCATTTCCAGTGGTTTGTAGCAAGTTTCCTAACATAAACTGGTTCTACTGGCCCTCATCTCTACTGTTTCTGGATACTATTATTATACTATGCTTTTATATTTTATAATGATAATATAATAATATATAATTATAATTTTTAGATGAGAAACAAGATAAAGTGTTAGATATGATACCTCTCAAAGATAATATTACAAAACATGATGTTTAAAAAGGGGAAAAGTGAAAGTGAAAGAGAGATAGAGAGAGACAGTGAGAAAATGAGAAAATGAAAAATTTCTGTGCCATAGACAGCAGTGGGAAGAGAAGAAAGAAAACTTGGGACATTGATGCAGGAAATTTACTCTGGTGAAAGGTGTTGTACATTTTATGACTGAAATTCAGTTATAAACAACTTTGTATATGTGAAAAAATCCAATTGTATTATGAACAACCTTATAAGCATGGCGCTTAAAATAATTAAAAAAATAAAGATCAGATGCCGGTGAGGTGGCGCTAGAGGTAAGGTGTCTGCCTTGCAAGCGCTAGCCAAGGAAGGACCGCGGTTCGATCCCCTGGCGTCCCATATGTTTCCCCCCAAGCCAGGGGTGATTTCTGAGTGCTTAGCCAGGAGTAACCCCTAAGCATTAAGTGGGTGTGGCCACCCCCCAAAAAACAAAAATAAATAAATAAAAAGTAAAGATCAGAATTAAAAGTACTAGAAATTACTGCAAAAATAAATTAAATATATTGGGGCCGGGCGGTGGCGCTAGAGGTAAGGTGCGTGCCTTGCCTGCGCTAGCCTAGGACGGACCGCGGTTCTATCCCCCGGCGTCCCATATGGTCCCCCAAGCCAGGATCGACTTCTGAGCGCATAGCCAGGAGTAACCCCTGAGCGTCAAATGGGTGTGGCCCCAAAACAACAAACAAACAAAAAAAAACAAAAAAAAATTAAATATAAAACCCTCCAGTTTGGAAACAGACAGATAACTTCACGACTTTACTGTCCATTTCTTGAAATTCTGGATTTGAATGTAAGCAGGTAATATTACCCATTTCTCTAATATCAAAAATAGAAGTTTTTGTGAGTGGAAATGTGTTTCAGAGGAAAATCCCTTTACCTTTTTATCTTTCCTAAATTAGAATAACATTTGGTTCTAGATTTGACAAAACATGGAGTTCGAGACAATGAACTTTTTTTTTAATAACTTTTATTTTGACCAAAGTGAATTACAAATTTTTCATAGTAATATTTTAGGTACATAGTGACATTAAATCAGGGGCATTCCCACCACCAGTGTTGTTTTCCCTCCATCCCTGTTCCCAGCATGCATCCCATATCTCCCTCCTTTACCCCCCAGGTTGCTAGTATAAGTGGTCTGCTCTGTGTCTAGCTTGTTGTAGATTGGGTATCAATTCTGTTGTTGTTGGCTTTGGATTTGGTGTTTAAGTATGATCATTTTTTAAATTTTTACTCAATGTTCATATACCTGCTTGGTCTTGGTACCATCCTTTATTTTCCCCTCAATTTATGAGGCAGAACAAGATGATTAAAGTTATATGGTTCTGTCTGAAGGAAAGAAAAAGAGAAAAAAAGTGAGGGGGCAAAAATCAAACAAAAAATGAGGAGTCTATCTAGAGGTTATAAATATCAATTTAAAAGAAGAGAGGGAAAAAAGAAAACAAAATAAGAAAAGAGAAACAATAACAAAAAGAAACAAACAGCAACAACAACAAAAACACACACAAAAAATCAAACAAAAAGAATCTGAAGAGCACCACAGCAATAAAGACAACAACCAAACAACAACCACAATCCCGAAATAAAAACAAAACTAAAAAAAAAATTTGAGATTTTTTTTTGGTATAGGCACAAGTAAAAAATCAGGACAATGAACTTTTAACTCTATAGTTTATATAGAACAAAATAAATTCAATTAATTTCATAACGATTTTTTAAAAATAAAAATAAATCTTTTCTCTCAGTACTAGGGACTGAATCCAGGTTCTGATACATGGTATAGGCTCCACCTTTGAATTATATCTATGGACTTATCCATTATATTTCTTTTGAACAGTATATACATAGGATATATCAGTATATACATAGGATATATATATATATACATATATATATACATATATATATACAGGGCTCTTGAGATCAAATTTGTGGTGGATTCTCAACTTTGAATTTTGGATTTCCATACTTGTGTAATAAACATGTTTTATCTCGGTCAAAAAATAAAATAAAAATTTATATTTAATTGCATCAATGTCCTACATTAACTTTCATGCTACAACTGCTGTACATTCATCTTGGAATCCAGTTTTTATTCTCATTCTAACTATACAAAAATGGACATATAAATCTCAATGCATCTTTTCCTTTTCATCTTGGGAATCCATATGTGCTTTCAATTCTTTATTGTGAAGCTCTGGTCTCTAATACATCCTATGAATGGTTCTTGACTTTTTCTCTGACAGAACTTAACAAAACAAAACTAATTTTTCTGAGTGCTTTTTAACAAGCAAACTAATTTTCTCAAGTTAAAAGACATCTCTCCCATACACTACTTCCATCATTTTGTTTTTTCAAATCACATGTCCACATAATGGTATGATGCTTTCTTTTCAATGCTTTTATTTTCCACTGACAGTGTAACATTTTTCATGCACAAATAATGTTGGCTACATTAAATCATCTTTAAGTCCATTTAGATCATAAACTACTGAGAACTTAAAAGAGAATCAAAGTATTCTAGGATGCTCAATATAATGTACTATACATAAAATGCACCGAATTAAAGAAAATAGATGCTGTGAAACTAGTCTATGCGCAACATTTTCTTCCTTTCTTTTGGTGTGGATGTCCACAAATCATGCTGCAGAAGTATTACTGTCTATAAAATTTTCATATCTACTAACTCCAAACTTACTTACATATAATCATAGGCTATAAAATAGTCTCCAGTTTCAGTTTCTATATTTGCATGGCTCTGAAAATAGTCACAGCTTTCACTGCCACTTTATAAATGTGGGAATTTTAAAAATAAATGTGAAAGAATAGTTAAGGATATTTAATCACCTTAGTGAATCTATTATATATTCATATGTAAATGAAAAATTATATTTTCATAGGATAAAATAGGTTGGTCTATTTGGGACAAAAAGGTATGTCTGCAGCAAATATGTAAGTTGAATTTCTATTAAAATATTCCAGCAACTTCAAAGCTCATATAGTCAATTTTTTGTGCATGCACTCAAAACCCCTAGAGCAATAGGCATGTTTCTAATGACTCAAAAAGTAGAAAATGCAATTTATTTTTTCCTCAAATAATTATATATTTAATTAATTTCACATATAGTTAGTAATAAGCATCCTCCTGGTTTTGAACTTTCAAGTAGTCCTTGGTTTGCTTTTCACATGCTTCTGTGCTTACTGGAGCTACTTAAGTTTCATGATCAGTGGGAGAATAGCTCTCAAACTTTCACTCTTAAAAAATATGAAACATCCCAAATGAATTAGGGGACTGTTGAGTCAAGAGATATAATTATATGAAAACATAAAGTGGCATATTTGAGGAAAGCAATTTTGGTGAGAAACTCAAAAAAAGACAGATCATATAAATGTGATTATTTCTAATTAGAAATTATAAACAATGATCGCTATCTACAGATGATTGGCTGTTACAACCAGGACTGGACAGTAGGCATCCAGTGACCAACAACAACAACAACAGCAACCAAAAACTCTAGCCTAGCTTTTGGTCTATGATCTGATCAACAAACAAGATCTCCAATTCCAGAGGTTTGACTGAGTCAACCGCATCTGAACAGGTCTCCCGGAAACATAACGAAAGACTTTGTCCCAGGCTCCATCCTAGGAGCAACATAATGACCAAGAACACCAACTACAGAAGATGGATTAAACGACACTGAAGAAGCAGAATTGCTAGAACCACAAAGAAAGCCTTCATCATAAGCTCCATTCCTTGAGCTGCACAGTCACCAAGATCTCTAGATACAGAGGTCTGATTTTACCATCCAAGACGAAGCAGAAGTCTTCCATACACCACGAAAGCACCGAGGGGAGAGTAAATGATCATGCAAGGAATCTATAGTTAAGCCCATGACAGTACACTTCAGGGATGGAGAAACCCTGTATCTCCTAGGCCAAAGGAATTCCCTCTATAATATCCACAATAGTTACTGTGCCTATGCATGGGGGGAAAAGAAAATGAAAAAAAAAAGCACAAAATAATCATTTTCCACATACTTATTTATAGGTTGATTGATTTTTTTGACTTCCTTATTTTGGTGTAGAGATTGAAGTTGATGTTTCCCATATTATTTTATTTTACTTTATTTCATCTTATCTTTCTCTTTCTTTTTGCACTCCAGCATGATTTGATTTCAGAACCAAGACTATTGTGTGGTGCTTGTCTTTATTGCTGTAGTACTCACTGGATATTTAATTTAATATTTCTTTCTGTATTGTTGTGGTATTTCAATTACCTTTTTCACATCCTCTCTCTAACTGAGGTTGAAAACCTCTAGAAGGACTCCTCCCATTTTCAGCGTATTTAACTTCTTTTTTTTTATTTTATTTTTCTTATTTTGTACCCCAATCTATTGCTTTTCTTTCCTTCTAACAAAACCACATAACTCGATTTATCTAGCTTTGCCTCTTAAATAGAGGGGGAAACAAAGGAGGGTACCAGGACCAAACATATATATAATCACTAATAGTAAGCTAGACAAAGAGGGGACCACCTACTCTAACAGCACGGGGGTGGGGATGGTGGGGTATATGGGTTATAGAAAGGGAACTGAGATGGGGGGAGGATAAATTTGGTGATGGGTATTCCCCTGATTCAATGTTAATATGTACCTAAAATACTACTGTGAAAGATATGTAAGCCATTATGATCAAAATCAAAATTAAAAAAAAGAAATTATAAACAATGAATAATCAAATCAAATTATACAATGTGGATTTGATTTTTATCCCTTTAGAAAGCAACATATGCATTTGCATGCATTGTCTTTTCTTTTTCTTGGTGTTTCTCAACACTTCCTTAGATCCTTCACAGGAAGTCAAATGGTCATTAGTGTAGATCTTTAGAAGAGTTCTGAGGATGGAAACTGATATTCAGTGAATGTTTATGTTCTTTCAACAAAGTTACCAAAAAACGTCCCAAGAGTATGCAAAAGCAAAAGCAATCCAGGAAAGGGCACGAGGTTTTCCAAATTCATTGCCAAATAAATCACAAAAGCTAAGGTTTGTTGTGAGACATAAAGTACTGTTCCTAGATTTGTGACTACTATGTCATCCCAAGCAAACTACCGAATCATCAATTTCTTGAAATATTTGTCAGCAAACATATTTCTGATGCCAATGGATCTAGTACACTGAGCACATAACCTGCATGCATGAGGCCTGGTTCATTCCCTGGCACCACATGTTACTTTGAAAACAGGCATTCTTATGAAATGCTTCTTGAAAATATACATATATATGTGTATGTATATACACATACATAAATGTATGTATGTATAATCTTTACACAATGCTTATTAAGTGTATTATAATTGTCAAGTATGTCAATAAAACTTAAAGGGAAACTGAAACAGTTGAATTAAAAATGCATATTGATGATTTTCAGGTGCATTGGGGTAAAGATGAAAGAAAAAGTACTTGCTTACTAGATACAGTATTTCTATTTAGGGTGTGGAAAACATTTTGAAAGAGATATAATTTATACAGTATTTTGAATGTACAAAATATACCCACTTAAAACTATTTACTCAGTATATTTAATTTTTAAATAAATTTCACCACAATAAAAAATTTTTAAAATAAAAATTAGTCTTCCATTTTAACTCATTGCTAATTTCTAACAATCAATTGGCATGTAGAAAAACTAAAATAACTCCTACATTTCTTGATGAGAGGTAAAATAAAAAACACTAAAGGGTTGTATTAAATTATCATGAATCATTATTTTGTATCTCTTTTGGCATTTTTACATTAGAGTTAACAAATGTTACCTATCAATTAATTTCTGATTGCTTTCCCTGACATTCTCCTATTAAATCCTTTTTAAAATATGTGCTCTCTGATCTCTTGGTTTTGTAATCATTGCTTATGAGAATGGGATATTATTATGTATCCAAAGAGTTCTTCACAAGACTTTCAATCTTCTTATCCTAATTTATTATCATTTCAGCCATAATACCACATATTTAACTATTTGATTCTGCCTGATATCCTTACTATGAAATTAGGTCTATGATAGTAAATGCATTGTCTCTCTTCTTCATTTTCATCCACTGATAATCCTCAGTTAATAGATGAATGTCTTTCTCCCACGAAAATGACATTAAATGTACGTTACTTGAAAAACAAGGAGGGTAGAACTCATGATTAGTTTGTAATCTGAACCCAACCAGGAATATATTTATGTGTATACATCTTTTATTATGCATATGTAAGAAAAATATGCATTGTTCTTGCTTTCCTATAACCAGAACTGAAATAATATATATATATATATATATATATATATATATATTTCTGGAACTTGATGTGGTGAAGAACTTTTTACATTACAGCACATCTTAGTTTAGGTTCACATAAAATGAAGGAATAGTAGACCAACTTTTATTTAGAAGAGTCATTAAACTATAGCTTTTAAAGTTAAATCAAATATATTGGTCGAGTTTTGGACATGAGCATACTATGACCTTCAAATAATCAAATCAATATTAGGGGCCAGAGAGATAGCACAACAATAGGGCATTTGTCTTGCACACAGTGGACCCAGGACCCAGGACCCAGGACCCAGGACCCAGGACCCAGGTTCAATTCCCTGTATCCAATATGATCCCCCATTCCAGGATAAGTATTTGAACACAGAGCCAGGAGTAACTCCTGAGTGCCACCAGGTGTGGCCCAATAATCAAAACAAACAAACAAAAAGAACCAACATTATTCTAAAAATATGTTGGCATGATTTAAAGATATAATTCACTGAGTATATGCTATCAGTGATCCACCTAGTATTACTAAGTGCTGAATAATAACCTAATATTTTAATTTAATGAATGTTTCTTGATTAAACACATTTAAACAATGCTTTATACAAAGGTCTACTTTTTGGAAAGTTTAAATATTTTGTAACTTCTGAAATTGTTTACAGCAAGAGATTTATATAACACTTCTCTAATCCAGTTCTTTAATTCAATAATATTCATCTTCCCAAATAATCCTTCTCAATCTCAGTTCAGAATATATTGTTTTAGAAAGCATTCTAAAAATATGGGGAGTAGTTCTTATTTGTTATTTTATAGATTACACTTAACTCAGATATAAATAAATGTGAAAAGATTGAATATGAAGAAGGTGAGGTCTTTAAGAGATAATGAATTATGGAATTATCGGTATGGAACAATAGTACAGAAGGTAGGGTAATTTTCCTTTCATCTGGTTAACCTGGTTTCTATCATTGGCATCAGTGATGATCTCTCAAACACAGAACCATGAATAACCCTAAGCATAATCAGGTATGATTCATCTTCTCCAAATTAATAAATTACACATAATTAAAGTTAACAAACTACCATATTCTGTAGAATTCCAGAAATATGAAAGAGGTTGGGGAGCTTTGTAAATTTAGTATACATAAATATTATGGATGCTGACAATATTAAACTTTTAAATACATATTAAGATATCCTTGATCTATGAGCTTGGATCTTGCAGCTTATTTTCTTGGACTGACAAGAGAAAATTCTCATCACGAGTTGAAGACAGAATGTTCAGATGGAGAGAAAAATAGAAGATGGATTTTTAATGTGGCAATTACTTTTATAGAATTACTTAATGCTAGTATAGTTTGTCTGAATTTGGTTGATAAAATTCATGCTCTAAAGTGACTACTAAGTTATGTAATTAGTGCTGTAAGAAGGATGTAGTGTTTATGCCTTATTTATAATATTCAGACTTTTGTGTTAAACAAGATTGTTCCCAATTGGGTTAGATTTCACTCATAATCATTAGACAAAATTATATTGTGATTAACTATTTTATAGTTTTCTACTAGTTATGAAACAAATAAATTGATGAATTTATCACCATCTACATATTACTTATATAAACTCAATAGACTGTATTATTTAAATATTTTAAAAGATATACTAAATAAGCACCAGGTAGAATAATTTCAGCCATGAAAGTACATTTACTCTCTATAAAAATGCATTTTTAAAAGTTATAAGCATACCTTTATAATTTTACAAAAGATAAAAGAACCGCTTATATTGATACTACTATATGCAGATTTATGAAACTAACATTATCAATGATATGCAGAAATATAAATATTATAGACACTTTTAAATTAATTAATCCATTTTTACTCCAAAAATCTAGATACTCTGTCAAAGAAATGTTTTCAACATAATCTTACTTATTTATGGTATATAGAAGAACTGAACAAGAAAAAACAATGTAGTAAAGGTGGAAAGCATAGACCATCTCTGAGTCCAGAGTAGAGGGAGAAGACAGAGAAGTAAAAAAGTAGTGGGGAAAGAGAGAAGATGAGGAAGATATGTAATGGGTAAACAGAGGTCAGGGACCTTGGTTATAGTGATGATGTACAGTGGTATCACTTTATTTTAAAACAATAAACTCAGCAACACTAAAAACCTGAGATTTGTAATATAACCACCGAACTAAAACATTCCTTTCAAGGTATCAGGCTAGGGTGAACAGAGCCTATAGTTATTCCCATGACAGTATGCTTCAAGGGTGGAGAAACCCTTTATCTCTTAGGCCAAGGAAATTCCCTTTCTAATGTCCCCAATATATACTGTGCCTATCCAAACACACACACACACACACACACACACACAAATTATTTGTTAATGTTGTGTTGTTATTGTTTTTTCTTTTTTATGTGCTTTGTTTTATTTTTATTTCAAGACCATGGTTATTACTTGGTTATTGTCTTCATTGCTGTGGTGCCTTTTTTTTTTTTTTTGTATACTTTTTATTTTCTTCTTCCCTTGTCCCTTTTTTCTTAAAAAGATTTTTTTTTTTTTTTTTGGTTTTTGGGCCACACCCGGCGTTGCTCAGGGGTTACTCCTGGCTGTCTGCTCAGAAATAGCTCCTGGAAGGCACGGGGACCATATGGGACACCGGGATTCGAACCAACCACCTTTGGTCCTGGATCTGCTGCTTGCAAGGCAAACACTGCTGTGCTATCTCTCCGGGCCCTTAAGAGGATATTTATAGCCTCTAGAAGGACTTCTTCCATAGCCTTTTTATTTGATTTTTAATCCCCCTATTTTTTCTATTTCTTTTTTCTTCCCCTCCAAACAGAACCACATAACTTGAACCATCTAGTTCTGCCTCACAAATTGAGGGAGAAATAATGGACAGTACCAAGACCAAACAGGTGTATGAATATTGTGTAGAAATTAAAAAAAGATCAGATTTAAACACCAAATATGAAAAACAAATTACAACAGAAGCGAAACCCAATTTACAACAAACTAGACATATACGGGACCACTTATACTAGCAGCATGGGGATCAAGGGAGGGGGATATGATATGCATGCTGGGACCAGAGATGGAGTGAGGACAACACTGGTGGTGGGAATGCCCCTGATTCAATGTCACTATGTACCTAAAATATTGCTGTGAAAGGTTTGTAATTTACTTTGGTCAAAATAGAAATTAATGGGGCCGGGCGGTGGCGCTGGAGGTAAGGTGCCTGCCTTGCCTGCGCTAGCCTAGGACGGACCGCGGTTCGATCCCCCGGCGTCCCATATGGTCCCCCAAGAAGCCAGGAGCAACTTCTGAGCGCATAGCCAGGAGTAACCCCTGAGCGTCACAGGGTGTGGCCCAAAAACCAAAAAAAAAAAAAAAAAAAAAAAAAAAAAAAGAAATTAATTATAAAAAACCTGGAGGAGGAAAATTGACACTGGAGTTGGAATTTGTGCTAGAAAATTATATGTCTAAAAGTTAACTATCAATAAATAAGGGGTTTATGTATTTTTATGTATTTTTTTATTTAACCAACTTTATTACATACACAATTGTGTTTGGGTTTCAGTCATGTAAAGAACACCACCCATCACCAGTGCAACATTCCCATCACCAATGTCCCAAATCTCCCTCCTCCCCACCCAACCCCCGCCTGTATTCTAGACAGGATTTCTATTTCCCTCGTACATTCTGATTATAAGGATAATTCAAAACGTAATTATTTCTCTAACTAAACTCATCCCTGTTTGCGGTGAGTTTCATGAGGTGAGCTGTAACTTCCAGCTCTTTTCTCTTTTGTGTCTGAAAATTATTATTGCAAGAATGTATTTTATTTTTCTTAAAACCCATAGATGAGTGAGACCATTCTGCATCTTTCTCTCTCTCTGACTTATTTCACTCAACATAATAGATTCCATGTACATCCTTGTATAGGAAAATTTCATGACTTCATCTCTCCTGACAGCTGCATAATATTCAATTGTGCATATGTACCACAGTTTCTTTAGCCATTCATCTGTTGAAGGGTATCTTGGCTGTTTCCAGAGTCTTGCTATGGTAAATAGTGCTGCAATGAATATAGGTGTAAGGAAGGGATTTTTGTATTTTATTTTTGTGTTCTTAGGGTATATTCCCAGAAGTGGTAAAGCTGGGTCATATGGGAGCTGGATATCCAGTTTTTGGAGGAATCTCCATATTGCTTTCCATAAAGGTTGAAGTAGACAGCATTCCCACCAGCAGTGGATAAGAGTTCCTTTCTCTCCACATCCCCACCAACACTGCTTGTTCTCATTCTTTGTGATGTGTGCCAATCTCTGGGGTGTGAGGTGGTACCTCATAGTTATTTTGATTTGCATCTCCCTGATGATTAGTGATGTGGAGCATTTTTTCCTGTGTCTTTTGGCCATTTGTATTTCTTCTTTGTCAAAGTGTCTGTCCATTTCTTCTCCCCATTTTTTTTAGTTTTTTTTTTTGGGGGGGGCCACACCCTGTGACGCTCAGGGGTTTCTCCTGGCTATGCGCTCAGAAGTTGCTCCTGGCTTCTTGGGGGACCATATGGGACGCCGGGGATCAAACCGTGGTCCATCCTAGGCTAGCGCAGGCAAGGCAGGCACCTTACCTCCAGCGCCACCGCCCGGCCCCACTTCTCCCCATTTTTTGATGGGATTAGATGTTTTTTTCTTGTAAAGTTCTGTCAGTGCCTTGTATATTTTAGAGATTAGCTCCTTATCTGATGGGTATTGGGTGAATAGTTTCTCCCACTCAGTGGGGGGCTCTTGCATCCTGGGCACTATTTCTTTTGAGGTGCAGAAGCTTCTCAGAATTAATATATTCCCATCTGTTAAACTCTGCTTTCACTTGCTTGGAGAGTGCAGTTTCCTCCTTGAATATGCCTGTAGTCTCAATGTCCTGGAGTGTTTTGCCTATGTGTTGTTCTATATATCTTATGGTTTTGGGTTTGATATCGAGGTCTTTCATCCATTTGGATTTTACCTTCATACATGATGTTAGCTGGGGGTCTAAGTTCAATTTTTTGCAAGTGGCTAGCCAGTTGTGCCAACACTACTTGTTGAAGAGGCTTTCTTTGCTCCATTTAGGATTTCTTGCTCCTTTATCAAACATTAGGTGATTGTATCTCTGGGGAACATTTTCTGAGCATTCAAGCCTATTCCACTGATCTGAGGACCTGTCCTTATTCCAATACCATGCTGTTTTGATAACTATTGCTTTGTAGTACAGTTTAAAGTTGGGGAAAGTAATTCCTCCCATATTCTTTTTCCCAATGATTGTTTTAGCTATTCTAGAGTGTTTATTGTTCAAAACAAATTTCAAATGTGTCTAATTCACTTCTTTGAAGAATGTCATGGGTATCTTTAGAGGGACAGCATTAAATCTGTATAATGCCTTGGGGAGTATTGCCATTTTGATGATGTTAATCTTGCCAATCCATGAGCAGGGTATGCGTTTCCATTTCCACGTGTCCTCTCTTATTTCTTGGAGCAGAGTTTTATAGTTTTCTTTGTATAGGTCCTTCACATATTTAGTCAAGTTGATTCCAAGCAATTTGAGTTTGGGTGGCACTATTGTGAATGGGGTTGTTTCATTAATGTCAATTTCTTCCTTATTACTATTGGTGTATAGAAAGGCCATTGAGTTTTGTGTGTTAATTTTGTAGCCTGCCACCTTGCTATATGAGTCTATTGTTTCTAGAAGCTTTTTGGTAGAGTCTTTAGGGTTTTCTAAGTATAGTATCATGTCATCTGCAAACAGTGAGAGCTTGACTTTTTCCTTTCCTATCTGGATTCATTTGATATTTTTTTCTTGCCTAATTGCTATAGTGAGTACTTCCAGTGCTATGTTGAATAGGAGTGGTGAGAGAGGACAGCCTTGTTTTGTGCCAGAATTTAGAGGAAGGATTTTAGTTTTTCTCCATTGAGGATAATATTTGCCACTGGCTTGTGGCAGATGGCCTTAACTATATTGAGAAAGATTCCTTCCATTCCCATCTTGCTGAGAGTTTTGATCAAGAATGGGTGTAGAACCTTATCAAATGCTTTCTCTGTGTCTATTAATATGATCATGTGATTTCTATTTTTCTTGTTGTTGATGTTGTGTATTATGTTGATTGATTTGTGGATGTTAAACCAGCCTTACATTCCTGGGATGAAACCTACTTGATAGTAGTGGATGATCTTCTTTATGAGGCATTGAATCCTATTTGCCAGAATTGTGTTGAGGATCTTTGCATCTGCATTCATCAGCAATATTGATCTGTACTTTTCTTTTTTGGTAGCATCTCTGTCTGGTTTAGGTATTTGGGGGGGGGGGAGTTGGGGATAGGGCCACATCCGGTGATGCTCAGGGATAACTCCTGGCTATGCTCTCAGAAATCGCTCCTAGCTTGGGAGACTATATGAGATGCTGAGGGATCAAACCACAGTCTATTCTACTTTTAGTGCCACAACTCTGGCCCCAATGTTTTTTTTTTTTTACTTTTAATCAGTTGAAAATTCATTGAGTTGTGTTATTGCATTTCTATTTCTCTCATTCTGTCTCTTTCTCTTCCTTACACACACACACACACACAAACACACACAAACCATAGCCTAATTCTTTGCATTGGCTTAAAAACTTACACAAGAGAATGAACCCTTATCACAGCATATTGCGTTTCCACCATGGCTTCATCCGTGTCTTCTTTAATTCATGTTACCTTTTGTTCCCTATTCAGTTATCCATTTCACTTATATATTTATTATATGTTTTCTCTCTCCCCAATAGAATTAAATCTTTTCTGATTTCTTTGCTAGAATATCTACATATCCATATTATTTAGAAGAGGAAGAAATTATAGTCAATTCCCTGGACATATATTTTTATCTTTATTTTTAATTTTTAAAATTAATATCTTTATTTAAGCACCATGATTACAAACATATGTTGTTGGGTTTCAGTTATAAAAAAAGAACACCCTCCCTTCACCAGGGCAAAATGAAAATGGTTAGAATTATTGATATCATACAAACTTTAATCAGTAAGCTCATTTAAATAAGAATGCATCAAGAACCTAAATGTTATTCTTTCTCTTGAATGGAATATATAACCTTAGGTGCATTTCATTTATCTTGTACAGATAGGGGATTATCACATACTTGCTAGATGCCAAATGCCAGGTGCCACACTATTAATCATATGGGAACTTTAAAATAAAAAAAAAACAAACCACAATACCTAGGATTCTTGGTCTGTGTGCTTACATACCAGGAACTGAAAAAATAGTAATAATGTGAGTATATATTGTACAACTAAACTCAACAGGTTTAATGCAAAGTAATACATTATTAAAAATAGACGCCAAAATTGGCAAATGTTACAAATGGGATTTGGGATAGAAAATGACATTCTTAGGAGAAAAATGCTAAACTTATGTTCAGTTTTTTTAAGTTGGAATTGTTGAAATTGTTTTGTCAAAGCCAGAACATCTCCTGCCAATTAAATAGATGGAATCAACTGAATCCCACAAATTTACAGCCACCAAGTTTATGATTATTTATATGTATGTGATATTTTTTCTTTTTATATAATGGGTCTCAAAGTGAGGGGACAACAAAGAGCTCAATATGGGTAACATTTATATTTTGGATAATATTTGATTTAAATGCAATTGGAAAGAACATTGAAATGGACTGTTTTCCAAACCAATCTTGGAGAATAATATATATGTTGTCACATGAAAGAATGATAATGGAATAGATTATGGAAGTTATTCTTTCATATCTACAACAACACATTGTAACTTTTCTACTGTGTCACATTTTCATAGTAGGTATCCATGTGAACAGTGTAAGGATCGGAAACAATATAGAAAATGATGTGATTTGGTTATAAACCCAAAAGTGTGTCCTCTAAAGGCTAAAGATAGTGAGAGATTCCTAAGAACTAATTTCTTGATTTAGTATTGTTGGCAAGTCACAGACTTCCTAGAGTTATATGAATGATGTCAATAAGAAACCCTTAGAAAGTTCTTTCAAAATGGCAGGTCAATATGAGGTCATCTCCAGCCCTCCCATCTCATCCCAATACTTGAAAACACTAAAGATCTCTTAAATCATAATAGTCGTTTTCAACAATTCACGTGAATATAATAGATAAAATGAGTTCTTATGGAAAACTATATCACCTGGTTATAAAGAGCAATGAAAAGTGTTTTCAGCTGCCTGGGAATTTTTGTCTGCTTCAGACTATAATTAACCTAATATATGAATATAAGAATTGTTATAAAAGGTGTGATTACACTGAGAATGAGTTATGTTTAGCTAGTAATGAAAACACTGAAATTAAATTTATGATGCCACATCTATTATTCAGTGCATTATGATTTATGGTATAGTATTTGTGAATTTTATACTCAACAGTCAACCAAAAGTGATATTTTTCCTGTTTCATAAAAATCCATTTATTTAATGTATAAAAAACATTTGGCACCTGAAGAGTAAAACAGAATAAAAACCAGAAAACAAACAGAAGCTTTCTTTTAGGATGGAGTGTATCCATAAACTACATTTATAGCAAAGAAAACAAAAGAGACTCCTGATAAGTTCTTCATCATCAATCTCTGTCTCCTTGCAGGTACAGAATCTATAGGAATAAGGACAGGTTTGGGGGGTTTGTCGCAAGTATTTAGTTACATTTGTCAAGGAAATAACCTTTGAGGATATGTGCAATCACTGTAATAAAAGAATAATTCTTAAAAAATGTAATCGTCATAACCATTGTGTGACCTTTGGTGATGAAATAATTATTTTTTATAGTTGAATCAAGAAAATCCACAATAAAAGAGAAAGAATTTCATATGCCTCTGCCTGACACAAATTCTCTAATCCATTCTCAGCTCAGAAAACAGTGTGGTTCTTTCATAACATAAATGAAATGAGGTCCTGCCTGTATTTACAGTCTTTCACTGATGACTTACTGAAAACTATTCAGTCTATGCAAACCTTCCCAGACCTTCCTATTTCTTTCTCTGGAGTTCACCAGTTTCACTGCATTCCATTATACAAAGCAATGGTCTTCTATGGTTCTTGAAAAATTCATATCCAGATCTTGCTTCTTTTTTTTATCCCTTCAAGTATGCATCTTATGTCATCTCTTCATAGCTACCCCCCTCTACTTACTTGATAGAATTTCTAAGCAAATTTCAGATTAAGAGCGATTTTCTCAAAAGAGTTTTTCAAATAGTGAGTTTCTCCTGATGTGTCAAGGAGCATGAGGGCTCAATAATTTCTTGGTCTCATGCATCTTTAGGTGTCTGGAAGAGATTTTAGAACTTATTGGTTGTTGGGGCCACCAGACTACTTCTTTTTTTTTTTTAATGCATAATTTTTTTTTATTTAAACACCTTGATTACATACATGATTGTGTTTGGGTTTCAGTCATAAAAGGAACACCACCCATCACCAGTGCAACATTCCCATCACCCAAGTCCCAAATCTCCCTCCTCCCCACCCAACCCCCGCCTGTACCCTAAACAGGCTCTACATTTCCCTCATACATTCTCAATATTAGGACAGTTCAAAATGTAGTTATTTCTCTAACTAAACTCATCACTCTTTGTGGTGAGCTTCCTGAGGTGAGCTGGAACTTCCAGCTCTTTTCTCTTTTGTGTCTGAAAATTATTATTACAAGGGTGTCTTTCATTTTTCTTAAAACCCATAGATGAGTGAGACAATTCTGTGTTTTTCTTTCTCTCTCTGACTTATTTCACTCAGCATAATAGATTCCATGTACATCCATGTATAGGAAAATTTCATGACTTCATCTCTCCTGACAGCTGCATAATATTCCATTGTGTATATGTACCACAGTTTCTTTAGCCATTCGTCTGTTGAAGGGCATCTTGGTTGTTTCCAGAGTCTTGCTATGGTAAATAGAGCTGCAATGAATATAGGTATAAGGAAGGGGTTTTTGTATTGTATTTTTGTGTTCCTAGGGTATATTCCTAGGAGTGGTATAGCTGGATCGTATGGGAGCTCGATTTCCAGTTTTTGGAGGAATCTCCATATCGCTTTCCATAAAGGTTGAACTAGACAGCATTCCCACCAGCAGTGGATAAGAGTTCCTTTCTCTCCACATCCCCGCCAACACTGTTTATTCTCATTCTTTGTGATGTGTGCCATTCTCTGGGGTGTGAGGTGGTATCTCATCGTTGTTTTGATTTGCATCTCCCTGATGATTAGTGATGTGGAACATTTTTTCATGTGTCTTTTGGCCATGCGTATTTCTTCTTTGTCAAAGTGTCTGTTCATTTCTTCTCCCCATTTTTTGATGGGATTAGATGTTTTTTTCTTGTAAAGTTCTGTCAGTGCCTTGTATATTTTGGAGATTAGCCCCTTATCTGATGGGTATTGGGTGAATAGTTTCTCCCACTCAGTGGGTGGCTCTTGTATCTTGGGCACTATTTCCTTTGAGGTGCAGAAGCTTCTCAGCTTAATATATTCCATCTGTTAATTTCTGCTTTCACTTGCTTGGAGAGTGCAGTTTCTTCCTTGAAGATGCCTTTAGCCTCAATGTCCTGGAGTGTTTTACCTACGTATTGTTCTATATATCTTATGGTTTTGGGGCTGATATCGAGGTCTTTAATCCATTTGGATTTTACCTTTGTACATGATGTTAGCTGGGGGTCTAAGTTTAATTTTTTGCAAGTGGCTATCCAATTGTGGCAACACCACTTGTTGAAGAGGCTTTCCCTGCTCCATTTAGGATTTCCTGCTCCTTTATCAAAAATTAGATGGTTGTATCTCTGGGGAACATTTTCTGAGTATTCAAGCCTATTCCACTGATCTGAGGACCTATCCTTATTCCAATACCATGCTGTTTTGATAACTGTTGCTTTGTAGTACAGTTTAAAGTTGGGAAAAGTAATTCCTCCCATATTCTTTTTCCCAATGATTGTTTTAGCTATTCGAGGGTGCTTATTGTTCCAAATGAATTTCAAAAGTGTCTGATCCACTTCTTTGAAGAATGTCATGGGTATCTTTAGAGGGATGGCATTAAATCTGTATAATGCCTTGGGGAGTATTGACATTTTGATGATGTTAATCCTGCCAATCCATGAGCAGGGTATGTGTTTCCATTTCCGTGTGTCCTCTCTTATTTCTTGGAGCAGAGTTTTATAGTTTTCTTTGTATAGGTCCTTCACATATTTAGTCAAGTTGAGTCCAAGATATTTGAGTTTGTGTGGTACTATTGTGAATGGGGTTGTTTTCTTAATGTCCATTTCATCCTTATTACTATTGGTATATAGAAAGGCCATTGATTTTTGTGTGTTAATTTTGTAGCCTGCCACCTTGCTATATGAGTCTATTGTTTCTAGAAGCTTTTTGATAGAGTCTTTAGGGTTTTCTAAGTAGAGTATCATGTCATCTGCAAACAGTGAGAGCTTGACTTCTTCCTTTCCTATCTGGATTCCCTTGATATCCTTTTCTTGCCTAATCGCTATAGCAAGTACTTCCAGTGCTATGTTGAATAGGAGTGGTGAGAGAGGACAGCCTTGTCTTGTGCCAGAATTTAGAGGGAAGGCTTTCAGTTTTTCTCCATTGAGGATAATATTTGCCACTGGCTTATGGTAGATGGCCTTCACTATATTGAGAAAGGTTCCCTCCATTCCCATCTTGCTGAGAGTTTTGATCAAGAATGGGTGTTGGACCTTATCAAATGCTTTCTCTGCATCTATTGATATGATCATGTGGTTTTTATTTTTCTTGTTATTGATGTTGTGTATTATGTTGATAGATTTACGGATGTTAAACCAGCCTTGCATTCCTGGGATGAAACCTATTTGATCGTAGTGGATGATCTTCTTAACGAGGCATTGAATCCTATTTGCCAGGATTTTGTTGAGGATCTTTGCATCTGCATTCATCAGTGATATTGGTCTGTAATTTTCTTTTTTGGTAGCGTCTCTGTCTGGTTTAGGTATCAAGGTGATGTTGGCTTCATAAAAGCTATTTGGAAGTGTTTCTGTTTGTTCAATTTCATGAAAGAGTCTTGCCAAGATTGGCAGTAGTTCCTCTTGGAAAGTTTGATAGAATTCATTAGTGAATCCATCTGGACCTGGGCTTTTGTTTTTCGGCAGACATTTGATTACTGTTTTAATTTCATCAATGGTGATGGGGGTGTTTAGATATGCTACATCCTCTTCCTTCAACCGTGGAAGATTATAAGAGTCCAAGAATTTATCCATTTCTTCCAGGTTCTCATTTTTAGTGGCGTAGGGTTTTTCAAAGTAGTTTCTGATTACCCTTTGAATCTCTGTCATATCAGTAGTGATCTCTCCTTTTTCATTCCTGATACGAGTTATCAAGTTTCTCTCTCTCTCTTTCTTTGTTAGGTTTGCCAGTGGTCTATCAATCTTGTTTATTTTTTCAAAGAACCAACTTCTGCTTTCGTTGATCTTTCGGATTGTTTTTTGAGTTTCCACTTCGTTGATTTCTGCTCTCAGCTTTGTTATTTCCTTCTGTCTTCCTATTCTTGGGTCCTTTTGTTGAGCATTTTCTAGTTCTATTAGCTGTGTCATTAAGCTACTCAGGTAAGCTCCTTCTTCCTTCCTGATGTGTGCTTGCAAAGCTATAAATTTTCCTCTCAGTACTGCTTTTGCTGTGTCCCATAAGTTCTGAGAGTTTGTGTCTTTATTGTCATTTGTTTCCAGGAACCTCTTTATTTCCTCCTTGATTTCATCTCAGACCCACTGGTTATTGAGCATGAGGCTGTTTAACTTCCAGGTGTTAAAGTGTTTCTTCTGAGTCCCTTTGGAGTTCACAAATAATTTCAGAGCCTTGTGGTCAGCAAAGGTAGTCTGCAAAATTTCTATCCTCTTGATCTTATGGAGGTATGTTTTATGTGCCAGCATGTAGTCTATCCTGGAGAATGTCCCATGTACATTGGAGAAGAATGTGTATCCAGGTTTCTGGGGATGGAGTGTCCTATATATATCCACTAGGCCTCTTTCTTCCATTTCTCTCCTCAGGTCTAGTATATTCTTGTTGGGTTTCAGTCTGGTTGACCTGTCCAGTGTTGACAAAGCCGTGTTAAGGTCCCCCACAATTATTGTGTTGTTGTTGATATTATTTTTCAGATTTGTCAACAGTTGTACTAAATATTTTGCTGGCCCCTCATTCGGTGCATATATGTTTAGGAGAGTGAATTCTTCCTGCTCTACGTACCCCTTGATTAATATAAAATGTCCGTCTTTGTCCCTTACAACCTTCCTGAGTATAAAGTTTGCATTATCTGATATTAGTATGGCCACTCCAGCTTTTTTATGGGTGTTGTTTGCTTGGATAACTTTTCTCCAGCCTTTTATTTTGAGTCTATGTTTGTTCTGACTATTCAGGTGCGTTTCTTGTAGGCAGCAGAAGGTTGGATTGAGTTTTTTGATCCATTTAGCCACTCTGTGTCTCTTAACTGGTGCATTTAGTCCATTGACGTTGAGAGAAAGAATTGTCCTGGGATTTAACGCCATCTTTATTTCAAAATTTGGTGTGTCTTTTGGGTAGTCTTGTCTTAGATTAGGTCTTTCAGTTTTTCTCTTAAGACTGGTTTTGTGTCTGTGAAGTTTCTGAGCTGTTTTTTGTCTGTGAAACCATGTATTCTTCCATCAAACCGGAAAGTGAGTTTTGCTGGGTATAGTATTCTGGGTGAAGCATTCATTTCATTCAGTCTTGTCACAATATCCCACCACTGCTTTCTGGCATTGAGCGTTTCTGGTGACAGGTCTGCTGTAAATCTCAGGGAAGCTTGCTTGAACATGATTTCCCCTTTTGATCTTGCTGTTTTCAGAATTCTGTCTCTATCTGTGGGATTTGTCATTGTGACTAGGATGTGTCTTGGGGTGGTTTTTCTGGGGTCTCTTTTGGTTGGTACTCTTCGGGCATGCAGGATTTGATCACATATATTCTTTAGCTCTGGAAGTTTCTCTTTAATGATGTTCTTGACCATTGATTCTTCCTGGAAATTTTCTTCCTGGGTCTCTGGGACTCCAATGATTCTTAAGTTGTTTCTGTTGATCTTATCATAGACTTCTATTTTCGTCTGTTCCCATTCTTTGACTAATTTTTCCATTGTCTGCTCATTTGCTTTAAGTTTTTTGTCCAATCTCTCCTGCTGTATGGAATTGTTATGTATCTCATCTTCCACAGCACCAAGTCTATTCTCAGCTTCTGATACCCTGTCCCAGAGCTTATCCATTTTGTCATTCACTTCGTTTACTGACTTTTTCAGTCCTGTTAGTTGACATGTTATTTCAGTTTGGAGTTTTGTCATTTCTGCCTTCATATTTTCTTGGTTCTTATTAGTGTTCTGTTCAACTCGATCCATGGTTTCTTGGAGTCTGTTGAGCACCTTCCATATTGCTAGTCTAAAGTCCTTATCTGAGAGGTTGATTAGTTGTTCAGTCATTATCTGGTCCTCAGAATTGTCATCTTCATTCTCTATGTCTGATGCTGGCCTGCGTTGTTTCCCCATTGTCACACTTGTATTGTGGGTTTTTCTACGTGTTGTAGTGGTATTCATTGTCTATATGATGTAGGCAGCACACTCCTCTGGCTCCTCCCTTTCTGGATGGGCTGACTTGCCTCTAAGGGAGGGGAGTCCTCCGTGGATGAAGCCTCACACTGGGTCAAATCTTAGGCCCGAGCATGCAACAGAGAAGACAGTCCAGAGAGAAATGTTTGCTTCTGTGATATAGCGCCGTTCTTAGTGTGATTTTTCCTTCTTGTTGCAATGGAGTTCTTTCCTTAGTCGCTACGCGGCCATGCTCCTCTGAGCCTCCTTTTGCCCCACTCGCAAGAGTTTCACGCAAGAGGACAGTAGACAGACATAGACAGGTCACACTCACAGTCTTTCACAGCTGAGCCACACTGGGCCGGTGTACTTTCGCGGATTTTCCCCGCCTGGTGTCACCCCACCAGACTACTTCTAGCCAATGACTGGGGAGCCATCATGACTGCTCATTTTCAAGATTGATCTTAGCATAACTTGCCTACATTTTCCATGTACTTAATTAAAACAGACAATGGAACTTTGAAATATTAACATATATTGCATAATTTATTATCCCCTTTTATCTCACTATTACTTTTTGAAAAGCATTGTTATATTGGTGGCATGCTTTTAACTATGCTCCATTGACATACACTAATTGAATATGTGCATTTATTAAGTATGCATGTGTAAGGTTCTCCAATACATGTACAATCTCTCTTTGAGTTATAGAAACATCAAAGAAAATATTCCCACTGTTTACTTTTATAGTAAAAATGGATACTTAATGTTGTGAAATAGTTCATCTTTTGTCCAGGAAATTTGAAAATTAATATTTGGGTCTACCTGCAATTTTAAAATGGTATTTCATTTACATTGCTCATTAAATAATGATTATGCTGATATTAGTAAATAGCAAAATGCCCCCCCTTTTATTTAGGCAGTATCTATCCTATCAATGCTCAGAGGTTAATCCTAGCTGAGTACAAGGAATCATTTCTGGCAGTGCTCAGGGGACAAAATGGGATGGCAGTGATTAAACTCATGTTAGCATATGCAAGGCAAGTGCTGTATCACTATACTATCTCTCAATCCTTCATTCAAAGCATTCTAAAGCAAGACAATGTCATTTTTTGGTTGTTTCTTTTTTATTTGTTTGTTTGCTCTTTTGTTAAGATGGGAGCTTAAAATTTCTTTCTGATTAACTTGTCTTATGACATTCTAATCTTAACATTATCAGGTTAATTAGTTGGAGGTCACATTTGATTTAGTGTCTGTAAAATGAAAGCAGTTGTAACCAGGCAATTAATACAAAAATTAGTTTTCTAAAATATTAGTGTTTCCTATTACACAAGTAATGAGAGAATCAGAGAAAAATAAACTTGGAAAAACAAATTTTATTATTAGACTTTGAATAAAAACAGATGAATCATTTCAGATTGATACCTATTAATGTAAGGTGTATGCGTTACAATTACAGGGTTGAAAGATAATATATTTATGTGAAGATTGAGTTGTTTCTCAACAGAGAGCATTTGAAAAATAACTGTGTCTGACAATAGATTTGCACACTTAGCTGACTACTAATGAAAATTTTGCTCGCTATCAGACTCCTACACCATTTGAGGAAATAAAAGGTCATGACTACCCTCTAGATATTATTCATCTTGAATAAATTTGCTTATAATTAGTAATAATAGACAATAATTCCTCTCAAAATTATGTCATTTTTCATCCATTCCTATTTTAGAAAGTTTGAAAGTTCATGGTTCTGGGGTTGTGTAGAACAAAGACATTAAGGATATTCAAATATCTCTGAAGATTTCCTCTGTAGATGCTTTATCCACTGTAGTTTATCTACTTCCTTCAAATAAAACTTTCTTCAAAGTAGAGAGAAATACTTGTGTCAAACCCTTGGTAAGTATGACTTTCAAAGATGTATGTGCTAAAGTGCTTTATTTCTGGTTTTATTGCAAACAAAAGGGTATGATATGTTTAAAAATCAGATTATCTACCCAAAACATCGAATAATGTTGAGAGTAAAAAGAAGTCATTATTTATACTTTATTGATAACATAATTATAAAAATGCACATAATTGTATCCATTTGTGTTTATGTGTTTATCTATTTATATGACACAATAAGAATAGTGTATCTCTAAAATGTAGGGGGAGATTAAAGATGACAGAACTCAGTGATGGAAAAAAATTAAGTGCCCAGAAGTAGAAAACAATATAATTTGGATGCAAAGTTTTCCTGCACAACTCAAATACTGTTGATTGAAAATAATAAAGAAAACTTACTTTGGAATTTGTAATTTTACACATGTTTAAATATAGTGTGCAACCAATAAAGAAACTACATCACTGGATTTTAGTGAAAGTAGAACCAGGCTGGATAACCTATTCCTGCACAACAATATATCTAGAATGTGTTACACTGAAAACACTCACTGTAACTGGTAAGAAAGAAATCATAAATACAAAATTGATATTGTTTAAGTTTTGTGTGTTTCTAGCACATGAATGATGAAGGGGTGTGCTCTACTCTTTGAGAGAAAACTTGCTACATTTTATCAAAAGGAAAATTATTCTATGATCAATAACATAGCCCTAAATTCATTGATTTCGTTTCCTTTTCATTAGTGAAATGTGATGTTTTGGGAAGGGTGTGAAAAACAACTTCAATGATGGTCAAAAGATAAGCTAGATTTAAAGTCCGTTGGAGAGAGCAAGTGGTCCATGAAGGATTACTAGACATTTTAGTCAAGACTGAATTTGAACCAGGTTCCAAGGATGAAAGCTCACCACAGATTAATCTGTGGAGCTGTCAAGCTTGCTATGGCACTGGTTTATAGAAATCCTATTAACTGAGAGATTGAAGGCAAGGAGATAAGATAACAAGGTGTTGGGAATCAAGCTTCAGTAGTTTTAACAGAAAAGGTACTTGTGAACCATTCTATTGTACGCAGATAGGAATTTATCATCACTTATACACTAGACGCATGTGTATGAGTCTGTTACTATACACAATCAAATGTCCCTGTCACATACTGTTTATGTATTGCCTGGAGCATGGTATGTTCAACATTTTCAACATGGGGATATTTATCAGTCAATTTTTGATTCCTGAACTTCCAGAAAGACAATCGTGAATATTTTAAAATCACTCTTGTATCTAATGCCACTGAATCAGAAATATCATCCTCAACAACTTTAGGATATTCTATAATCATGGCTTTAATTTTATCACTTATTTTTCTTCTGGGTCTGAGAATATTTATTATGCATTTTATTTTCTGATGATCATTTCATCACAACCTACCAAACCATTTAAAATTCTAATCATAAACTTGGAGTTGACATCTGGTGTACATCTCAGTAGCAGATCAGGCTTGATCCCTGGCACTAATAAAAATACTAATCATCAAAACCTACAATAAGTCAAAATCCCTCTGAATTTAGTTTTGTAAACAAATTAATAAACAAAGAGAAGTTACCAACTTTCTTAGGCTAAGGATAGGCCATAATAGAAAGATTTCATTTAGTTTTCTTATCCAGAAATAAGTGGAGAGGGGCCTGTACTATGATTGAGGGCATTCTATTTTATTTGTACTTGTAATTAATTTCAGACTCAAAGATACTATAATTATTGGCAGTCTAGGAAAAATTAAATAAAATATTAAAGATCAGAAGTTAAATGTCAGAATTGGATTAATTTTAATTCTGTAACTATTAATTTAAGGAGGTGGTAGTAGAGAGATACTACAGTTGATGAGGTAATTGCCTTGCACAGGGCTGGTCCAGGTTTGAATGGAGCACATTATATACTCCCCCTCCCCCAAGCACCATCAAGAGTTCCTGAGTGGTATATACTGAGGCAGAAGTAAGTCTTCAGCACTACCGGGTACAGTATAAACACCATCCCCCAAATTGGAATTAAGAGGTTGAACATCAGAGAAGACTAATGCTAAGAAAATAAGTACATTTCTCTGAATTTTTATCCTTTTATTAACATTTGGTAAGACCAGATATCTGGGCTCCACAAAGCTTTAATCTATAGCTATGTAAATTTCTATGACCTATGGACAGTTTCTTAATGTAAGCCTGTTAGACTTCTAGCAAGAATATCTCACCAAATACAAGATCTGTCTAATCATTTCTTTTATATGTGGTTCTGTTGTAGAGAGCCTGTAAAATAACAGGTATGAATGTGCTTCTCCTTCTAGAGGGCACTAAATATGATAGATCACGGTAAATAACCATTAAAACAAGGTTGAAAGTTATTGAAAAATAACTGAAAAGTAGTAGACTTTGAAATTTCATTTAATTTCAAAACTAATAGGATTAATGAAGATAGTTTGCTTCTAATTTTGAGACAAATCTTTCTTTTGTGATATATATTAAACTTTGTGGCAATACAACTATTCTTCCTTGTAAATATAAAATACTTAGAGATAAATCACGTGGTTTAAGAATTTTATGATTGTGGAAAATGCTGATTTTGTAAGTCTGTAGTAAAATTATTCTTAACATATCAACAAGATTAAAACATCTAGAAGACAATCACAGTGACAACATTAAAATATAATCTAAAATTTTACTGTTACTTATATGCAATGATAGAATCCTTTTTGACTGTTGTTATTACAGTTTGTAGAGATGGTGTTTGTGTCACACCTAGAAGTGCTTGGGAGATTACATGGTACTGGAAATGGAACCAGGGTTGGCTGCTTCTAAGGTTGCTTGCCTTCCCCCTAAGCTTTCTCTCTGGTGCCTTATGTGTCTTGTTGCTGACATTTTTGGGGGGGGGCACACCCGTTTGATGCTCAGGGGTTACTCCTGGCTAAGCACTCAGAAATTGCCCCTGGCTTGGGGGGACCATATGGATCGCTGTGGGGGGATCCAACCACGGTTTTTCCTTGGCTAGCGCTTGCAAGGAAGACACCTTACCTCTAGCGCCACCTCACCAGCCCCATTGCTGACATTTTTTTTCTAAAGTTTTAATAGTCAGCTATAGAGAAATTTGGATACACTGTAATGAAAAACATACTTATCCTGAAGAATTTATTTGTTGCAAGTGATAGAGAATAATTCTAAAAATGCTAACTACTTACATTTCAAAATAGTACACTGGTTATATATATATTCTCTCCCCTCTTTGAAGCGGTATACATGTATGGGTATATGTGTGTATGGGGATGTCTTTATTAGCACAGAAAGAGCAAAGTCTATTAAGACTAAAAAATACAATTAAGTCAGGCACAACTTAGATATGCTGCTTTAAATCCTTTTGAAAGGGCCTGCAAGGAATAGGTTCTAAAATATTAACACATATCTGCCTTTACATATATTTAAGTCCATTGTTTTCTAAGTGGAGAGATCATCCTTTTTTTAGTCAATACATCCACCATACTCAGGTGCTTTCTGCCCTTGAATGCTAAACCCAGAGTGTGACCATGAACCTGATCTGTCAGATGAAACACTCAGCAATCCTGTCCTCACAGTATAGAGCACACATTGCTTTTCATCTCATGCAACTCAGCTATCACTCGAGCTTTTTCTGAGCAAGGAATGGGGTCTTTTATGTTTACAAGAAGGTTACTCTTTCTTGGATCCCTGACTTTCTTTAACAACATACTTTGAAGAAGAATATTTCAAATTTTAATAGCAAAGATTTTCAATGGGGGGAGGGGTTCTATACTTGCTACCACAAAGGACATTTAGATACTATGTTTTTTTTTTATTTTGGGGGGGCTTCACCCAAGAGTGTCTCCACCTGGCATTGTACTCTGGAATCACTCCTGGTAAGGTTAAAGGACCCCTATGTAGATCTGGGGTTTGAACTTTAGTTCTCTCTCCCATCAGTTCTCTTTCCCACTGTATTCTTGCTCTGGCCCCTTAGTTATTACCTTTGATTATTTCCTGGAATTAATTTTCCAGAATTATGAATTAGGTTGTTATTTACATAATCATATTTTTGACAGCGAGGCATAAATATTACTCAAATTGTTCAATTAAAAATCTGAATAAATGATAACAAATTATTGATATATTTTTTGGATCATACAAGTGGTGGTACTCAGTGTCTATTCCAAACTCAGTGCTCAAGTGGTGCTTGGGAAATGATGCAGTATGGGAGATTAAACTCTGGGAGATTAAACAGGACCACATCAAACTAAAATGTGTCTGTATGGGAAAAGGAACATGGGCCTAAACTAGAAGTCAATTAATTAAATGAAGAAAATGTTTGCACTCAACACATCAGATAAAGATTTTGTATCTGGGCCAGAGAGATAGCACAACGGTAGGGTGTTTGCCTTGCATACAGACATCTCAGGAGGGACACGGGTTTTATTCCAGGCATCCCATATGTCCCCCAAGCCTGCCAAGAGTGATTTCTGAGTGCAGAGCCAGAAGTAGCTAATGAGCACAACAGATGTGATCCAACTCCCTGCCCAAAAAAAGTTTTGATATCAATGATATACAAAGTACTCACAAAGATTACCTCCACAAAACCTAAAAACACCATCAAAATGGAGAGAGGAAATAGACACTTCTCTGAGGAAGTCAATAGGCACATGAGAAATCCATATCAGGATATCAATGCAATATTATTTTACACCAGTAAAGATGGCATATATCAAAAATACTTGGAAAAACTTTGTTGGTAGGGATGTGGTGGAACTCTCACCCACTACTTAAGAGGATATTCCTGTATCTAACTTCCATGAAAAACAGTTTGGAGAGTTTTTAGTAAACTCAAAATTGAGCTGCCATACAACCCAGCAATCTGTTTTTTGGTATCTATCTCCAAGACAGAAAAATATTCGTCCAAAAGGATATATAAACACCACTTTTTATTGCAGCACCAAGAACAATAGACTTGGAATTAACTAGATGTCCAACAACAGATGAGTAGATCATGAAGATATGGTATATATACATATATATACATATACATACATATTTAATGGAATACTATATAGCTGTAAGGAATGGTGCAATCATATAATTTGCAATAACATGGATGGAACTATAAATATTATACTAAATAAAATAAGCCAAAAGAAGGATAAATACATAATGATACAACTTATATGCACAATTTAGAAAAACTACCTAAAGAAATGCAATATTTTAAATAGAAATTTCTCAAACATACTTGGCCCAGATTTGGAAGGAAGCTGAGTGGAGGAGCAGAAATACAAATATAAAAGGCTGGGGGAGGAGAAACACTAAAGAAAGGATGGGGTCAGGGGCCAAGTGGTCTTATGTGCATTGGTGAAGATAAAAAAAGACATAACTAAATATACAAGTCAAAGTCAACAACAGTAGAATCAAGCGACCCAATTTATAACAATCTAAACTTTAAATATGCCTGTTATCCTGGCAGATTGTGGGGGCAAAGGGTGGTGGCATAGGATATACACTAGGAACATGGTGGAGAGAGGTTGAGACGAGTGGTGTGATTGCCCCTGATTCATTGTATGTTTGAAACCCATCTATGAAGAACTTTGTAAATAACAATGGATTTAGTAAATTAAAATAAATTAAGCTCATAGCATTAAAAATATTCATGCATATGAAAAAGAAATGCACAATTAATAATTCTGAATTTAGGGGCCATAGTGATAGTACAACAGTAGGGTATTTGCCTTGCATGCTGTTAACACAGGACAGACCTGGTTTCGATCTCAGCTGTTCCATATGGTCCCAAGCCAGGATCGATTTCTGAGCGCATTGCCAGGAGTAAGACCTGAGCATCAATGGGTGTGACCCAAAACCCAAAAGCAAACAAAAACCAGAATTCTGAATTTAAACGTACTTATTACGCGGCAGACTGAGGTGATGGGTAGACTCTGGGAACATTGGTGGCAGGAGGTCGACACTGATAGTGGTTTTGGTACTGAAACATTGAACATCTAAAACCCTACTATGAATAAGTATGCAAATTACAATGATTTAAATTTACAAAATTACAAATTAAAAATTTATTCCTATTCATGATTCTGGAAAGATTTCAGCAATGTGATTCACTGAACAGCTCAGCAAATACCTGTAGCCCATATGTCTTCTATTTTTCTTCACACTTAAGACACTTCTCCAAAGGCCAATAAACAATCGTGTACCTCTCTGAAGAATCGTATATGTATATGTATATATATATATATATGAATGACTCAAATATTATTACTGAATATTAAATGCCAGCTGCACACAGCTTACAACTAGCAGTAACTCTTTGCCCTTGAGAATTTATGTTTCCAAAAAGTTATAATGCTAATAAAGCAAGAGAAAAATTCAGGTGCCATATTACTTAATTCTCTTGGTCATTTACTGAAATATACATGAAATACTTATGATGGCAGAAACGAGGCTAGGCTAGTTTGGAAAGAAAATGTAGGAGAAAACATTTTAGCAGTTTAAAAAAGATGAGGAGAACAATTTTGTTTTAATTTTTACTTCATGGGCTTATCAGTTGGAAATAAGAATGTGAAATGTTTGCTCACTTAGGCAGCACATATACTAAAATTAGAACAATACAGAGAAGATTAGCATGGCCCCTGCGCAAGGATGACACGCAAATTCATGAAGCATTCCATATTTAAAAAAAAGAATGTAAAATGTAGAACTAGAAAGAGGGTACACTGGGTAAGTCACATATTCAACCTCCAGTTGAGAATTTCCAGAAGCAATTCTTGAGCACACATATAGGAGTGAGTTCTGAAACATGTAGGTATGATCCAGATAGATAGATATAGATAGAAAGATAGATAATAGATAGGTGGATCGATAAATAGATCAATAGATAGATCAATCGATAGAGATGAGATAGAGAGCTAGATAGATAATGGATGAATAGATAGATAATGGATGAATAGATGATAGAGATAGATAATATAGATAGGTAGAAAAAAAAAGAAAAAAGAAAGAAGGAAGGAAGGATAGAAGGAAGGAAGGAAGGAAGGAAGGAAGGAAGGAAGGAAGGAAGGAAGGAAGAAGGGAAGGAAGGAGGGAAGGAAGGAGGGAAGGAAGGAAGGAAGGAAAAGAAAGAGAAATTTAGAAAGATAGGCAAAGCAAGGTCAACATGTATAATATAAATAGCTTGCATTTATACATCTTTGTTGGTGTGGAACCATTTTCTTTGCATTCATTTGATTCTCCTCTTAGTGGATGGAATATTTTATTACTATCCTTACATTTAAGTGAAGACAAAATTCATTTAGAAGACAAAGGTATTCAGAAAATACAAATCCTCTATATGGTTTTCTCATCTCATCTATATCCAAAGAGTTGGTAACAGGCATTATATTTGGATGTGTTTTACTTAGTTAATTAATTTATTTGAAAACCAAAAATACAGTGTTGTCCATAATACATTTGGTTTGCTCTTTACAATGGCAAAGTTGTTCATTATTAAATTTCAGTTATACAACTCCCATAACCACTGCACATTTCCTGCCACCATTGACCCTCATATCTTTCACACCCTGCCACCGACCTATTTCTGGGGCATACATTTTTTCTCTTTATTTCTTTTTCTCTCTCATCCATTTTTTCCTTTTAGACACTGTGGTTGTAATATTGTTGCTGCAGAAGTATGCTTATCATTTATCTTCTTTCAGCACCCAGTTCTTGACCAGAGTGATATATTTTCAACTATTATTGTCATAGTGGTCGCTTCCTGCCCTAACTGCACTCACCCTCTATTTGTGTCAAGATTCTTACCATGTTCTAGTCCTCTTGGCCTTTGTCTCTATTGTTTATGGATACTATAATCATACTATATCATTATTTTATTTACTTTTTTATTTTATTTTATTATTTTATTTATTTTATTTTATTATTTTATTTATTAAGGGTGATCATTCTCTGCTCTCCATCTCATTTTGACTCATTTTGCTCAACATGTTATATACTTGGATATTTTCTTTTTCCATATAGTGGGGTTATGGGAATGAGTAGGGTATTTAGTTATTGATTAATTTACTTATGATGGCTTTTAAAATGCAATTCTTAAATTTTTTATCACAACAATAAAGGAAGGAATATTTATTTCCAGTGATAGATGTGGAAAATGCTATTAAATTCCATGCTATATGGACCACTTGAGTATAGTGACTAATCACACAGTGGTCCATGAGACATGGACTTTAATAGCACATGTCATAACAAAGGTAAATATTTCTGTAGAGTGAATGTCCAATGTCACTCATATTCTAGAATCTTCAACTTGCTATTTTTTCTAGTGTCCATCTACTTGGCTGCTAAGAATTCTATAGCCATTTCTGAAAGTCAGAAGTTCCTGGAATATACAGGAGTCTGCTAATTTTAACCCAAACATCAAAGAAAAAGGTACAATTATTCTCCATAATCATTGAGACAAAAATGTTACTTGATATTGAACTTTGGATGAAATTGCTTCTATCACCCTTTTACACTGTCCTTTAATTGGTGCCTCATCCTTTTAAAAGTTACCCTCTATTGGAAGAATATTAGAAAGCCATTAACAAACGAAGCTTCATGTCAGTATTTGCTACTGAGGTATGCAAAGACAAAAAAAGCTATCTAATTTACTTTGTAGTAGTGCATCAACTAGGTTTTTCTAGAAAGGTCAAAAGAATAAGATCTAAAAAATCTATATCTATATCTAGATATAAATTTTCTATATGCCTATACATGTGAAATGGATATAAATATATGTAAGTGTATATATTCATATGTATGTACATAGATATGCATACATATACATGCACATACACACAGTGATAAGATCAGTAAGATTTAAAGAATTGTTTCACCACTATAACAATGATAATTGGAAATAAACATGGGACAAAAATTGGGTTATCTGAAGATAAAGGCTTGCACAATACCCCATTCAGTAACAATATTAAAAACCACTGTACCTAAAAAGATAAAAATATGATAAGAGAGAAGAAAAAATGTTTTCCACAGAGGCTGATGTAGTGGGAGGCAAACTGAAGAAACTGGTGATGAGGAATGTACACTGGTGAAGGTGTTGTTATTGTACATTTTTTGTTTTATTTTTTTGGCCACACCCATTTGATGCTCTGAGTTACTCCTGGCTAAGCGCTCAGAAATCACCCCTGGCTTGGGGGGACAATATGGGATGCCAGGGGATCAAACCACGGTCCTTTCTTGGCTAGCACTTGCAAGGCAGACACCTTACCTCTAGTGCCACCTCACCGGCCCTGTTATTGTATTGTACATTTTATGAATAAAATTAAATCATCATCAATTTTGTAATTCTGTATCTCAGGATAATTCAACTAAAATTGAACAATTAAAATAAGTAATTAAAATTTAAAAAGTATCAGTTCACATAATGTTGGGGCTGGCAAGTCTTAGAAATAGTCTAGCAGACAGAAAAATAAGTCAAGAGTTTATATTGTAGTCTTGTACCAGTAATCTGTAGGGCAGAACAATGGACTAAAAATTTAGGCAGGAATTCTATTTTAGGGGAGGAGTTAGGGGCCTTGGGCGGCACCCAGTGGGACTCAAATTAAATTCAGGTTTTGTGCTTGCCAGGTAACTACTGAGGTGATCAGAGAATAGGTGGTCCTAAGATCCTTTCAAAATTGGCCTCATGTGAGGCTTGTACCTTAACCCCTATACATCTCTCTGGTTTTTGTTTTTGTTTTTTAAACAAAATTTCTATATTAAGTCTCAAGGGAACATCTCTCCTTTTCCAAAAAAAAACCCTTAGGTAGAATCTTAAGACTTTTACCTGATTGATAAAGTCCATATGCTTCTCTTTAAATCAGACTTCAAGATGTTCAATTATATCTAAAACATACCAATTTGCTCAACATATAGATTAATTGTTTGACCCAAGAACTGGCCATTGTAGCCTAGTCAAATTGACATCAAAATCAACTAGTAGTAGAGAGAAGGAAATTGAGGGATTTGAAAATAGTGGAACAATATCTTTTAAGCCAGAGGATATCACTCATAAGAGCTCTATCTACAAAACCCAGAGATGTGTTCCATGAATTAAATGTCTCTGAGCATGGCAATTCTGTGACGTAAGATAATTGGAGTGAAAAGCAGTCCCTCAGAGTTAAAGTAGATACAAGCACAAGTCAAAGACCCTAAATAAGAAATGTTCTTTTGAAAACTAGAAAACCAGCATTTTCATGTAACTTTAATGCATAAAAACTGCTACTTGCCCTTTCAATCCCAATGATCACTTATACAGTCATGTGAACCACTAAGAGATGAATTCCTTAGAAACCAAAACACAAACAGATTCATGAGCTGAATATACTTTGTGATCTTTATCCTCAACAATAGCAGAGTGCAGGATACAATAGATCCATATTAAAATAAAAGTCAATGATGTAAAGTTTTTAATGTAGTATCGATTCATTTATAAATATGTATTGAATATACATAATAGGTTGTCAATGGATTTTATTAGTTATAATAATTATGCATGCTGGAATATACATCTATACTTCACACACATATATATATATATAACATAGACATATAAAATCTGTATGCATATGAATCTATTTTGTCTGTGGATACAAGAAAGAAACAAATAAGGGGTGTCATGCAGGAATGTGGCCACACTTGATGCTTTCCATGTTATTCTGTCTTTTGTAGCCCTGTTCATAGTGTTTAAAATCTTTCTATTGATCACAGTCAGATTCTGTGTGTGTTCTTTATCCAAATTCTGAGGTGACAGTCAATCCCTGAAAATTCCTTTGCTAGAAAACATCCAGACATTAATCTTACTGTTACTAACTCCAAATTTATTTAGAATTTAAAATAAAAAAGACATCATCAGACAAGAGGACCCAAATAACAGAAAATAATTGGAATCTCAGAATGGAACTATTCTCAAGAGCAATTCCTAGAGCACACCACAGCTTTCCCATATCATAAGGTGTATCCCTTGAAAAAATTATAAAAATATCTTATTGCTCATTAAATATTTTAACACTACATTTGGCTTTTCTAGTTTATAATTTGTTTCCCCCAAACCTCCCCAATTTCCAGGCTCCTTCCTGACCATGTGTAATCAAAAAGAAATGATGTCAGCTTATTTCTCTGATTAAGAAAGCCCAAAGCACCTCACACAAAGAAGAAGACCCGTGTAGCTGAGGAGCTAATGAGTCTGGCAGTTTTTAAGCTCATTCCCAATAAAAATGGGTCCCACAAATCACTATAAAAGATGTGTTTTGTACCTCAAGAGCCATAATTGTCACACATTTACAATTCATAAGCAGTGCCGGCAGGGTGCTTAGTCTAGTTAATTCTCTATAGAATCATGGATATTGATGCCAAGGAGAAGGGGCACAACAAAATCATCTGTCACTTGAAATACTCATCTGGGAAGTCTCCACAATAATAAAATCCTGAAATGTAGCCAGAGAATGCTTCACCATGCTCTTCCTTTTAACATGTAAGCAGTGACATGGATAGATGTGTGCGAGATTCCTGAACCCAGCTGCAGTGTGATGCTGACTCTGAGTATAGTCAGGATTGAAGATGCAGCTGAGTTGTAAACGTCTTCATGTCCCAAGTCTTTCCTGGCCCTAAATGAATGGTGTTAGGAGACTCAAATCTTGTGAGAACACCACTTGTGCTCTTTTGGCTAAAGCATCATAATATACGTTACAACCATGGAATTTAGATTCCATAATGACTCTTAATGAACTTATTTAATACACATGCAGTTCCTTCTGCAAGCATAAACACTGTGTAAGCCTTTATCATCAAAATCATCTCCATATATACAAGTAATATTTTAAATTATGTACTTCATTTGTGAAGTCTAAAGCTGGGGTTATCCCTGAGGTTCTATGGATTACAAGTCTTTTTATTTCCTCTGAATGTTTATTTTTTCCTCATTGGTTTTTACCTGGCTTCAAATATCCATTGTCTATTCTTCTCTTTTCATTTTTTCCTGGACCACACTTAGTGATGTTCAGAAATTACTACTGGCTCTTTTCTCAGGAATTACTCCTGAGGTCTCAGTGGAACATATGGGAAGCAGGGGATCGAACCTATTTCCTCACCATGAAAGGCAAGCACCCTACTAACTATACTGTCTCTCTAGCCTTTCCTTTCCTTTCCTTTCCTTTCCTTTCCTTTCCTTTCCTTTCCTTTCCTTTCCTTTCCTTTCCTTTCCTTTCCTTTCCTTTCCTTTCCTTTCCTTTCCTTTCCTTTCCTTTCCTTTCCTTTCCTTTCCTTTCCTTTCCTTTCCTTTCCTTTCCTTCTTTCCTTTCCTTTCCTTTCCTTTCCTTTCCTTTCCTTTCCTTTCCTTTCCTTTCCTTTCCTTTCCTTTCCTTTCCTTTCCTTTCCTTTCCTTTCCTTTCCTTTCCTTTCCTTTCTTTCTTTTCCTTTCCTTTCCTTCCATTCTCCCTTCCCTTCTCCCTTTCTTCTTCCTTCCCTTCCCTTCTCCCTTCCCTTCCCTTCTCCCTTCCCTTCCCTTCCCTTCCCTCCCCTCCCCTTCCCATCTCCCTTTCCTTACCTTCTCTCTTCCCTTCTCCCTTCCCTTCCCTTTCATTTTCCCTTCCCTTTCCTTCCCTTCTCCCTTCCCTTCCCTTCCCTTTCCCTTCCTTTTCCTCCCCTTTCCTTGTCCCTTCCCTTCCCTTGTCCCTTCCCTTCCCTTTTCCCTTCCTTTCCCTTTTCCCTTCCCTTCCCTTTTCCCTTCCCTTCCCTTCCCTTCCTCTCTCTTCCTTTCCCTTCCCTTCCTCTCCCTTCCCTTCTCTTTTCCCTTCCCTTTTCCCTTCCCTTCCCTTCCCTTCCCTTGTCCCTTCCCTTCCCTTGTCCCCTCCCTTCCCTTCCTTTTCCCTTCCTTTCCCTTTTCCCTTCCCTTCTCCCTTCCCTTCCCTTGTCCCCTCCCTTCCCTTGTCCCTTCCCTTCCCTTTCCTTTTTTCTTCCCTTCCCTTCCCTTCTTCCTTCCCTTCCCTTCTCTCTTCCCTTCCACTTCCCTTCCCTTCCCTTTTTTCTTCCCTTCCCTTCCCTTCTCCCTTCCCTTCTCTTTTCCCTTCCCTTTCTTTCTCCCTTCCCTTCCCTCCTCTTCCCTTTATTTCTCCCTTCCCTCCTCTTCCCTTTCTTTCTCCCTTCCCTTCCCTTCCCTTCCCTACTCTTCCCTTCCCTTCCCTTCCCTACTCTTCCCTTCCCTTCCCTTCCCTTCCCTTCCCTACTCTTCCCTTCCCTTCCCTTCCCTACTCTTCTCTTCCCTTCCCTACTCTTCCCTTCCCTTCCCTTCCCTTCCCTTCCCTTCCCTTCCCTTCCCTTCCTTTCCTCTCCCTTCTCTTCTCTACCCTTTCCTTCCCTTTCCTTTTGCCTTGCCTTCTTTTCTATTCTTCTCTTTCTTTTCTTTTCTCTTTTTTATTTTCTTTATTTTCTTCCCTTTTCTCTTGAACTACTTAGAAATTAGAGAAGGGGCAGGGGCGGTGATGCAAGCCATAGGGCGTTTGCCTTGCACGCACTAACCTAGGAGTGACCAAGGTTCTATCCCCTGGCGTCCCATATGATCCCCCAAGTCAAGAGCAATTTCTGAGCACATAGCCAAGAGTAAGCACTAAGCGTCATCGAACATGCTTCCACTCCCCCCCAAAACGGGCAAAAATAAAAAAAGAGAGAAATTAGAGAAAACAGATCATCAAATCTCACCCAGCTACCATCAGAGGTAATCACAATGATCAGAGGCGAGGGAGATGATTTAGGCTATTCCTGAGCACTCTTGAATATGTGTTTTCTCTTGTCCCTCATGCATTTTGACATAAAATTTGAGTAAATTAATTTTTTTAAGTAACTGAATCAGATAGTAGCAATGGTCTTGTTTTGTTGCTCCCTTCCCACACCACCTGAGTATCCTCCATCAGTCCTCCATCTCCCTCTGTCATTTCACTCCCCTCTGCCAATTCCTCCTTTACTCCATGTCAATCATCTCAGTTTGTGATTAAAAATAATGATTTCTAGCCTCCTCGGTATTCAATTTTAGCCATATATGCTTCTTAAGTTTAAGAAGCAAACTCCAAATGCATTTATATTCCATATTATAATAAATATGAATATCAAAAGATTCTCGCAGAGTTGTGTGACTGCAGGCATTTGGAAAAAGCCAGAGGAAACTCAATTGTAAAAGAGGAAATTTACTGAGAGTATCGTTGGACTCTTGATAGAGAAAGAGAAGAGAGTCAAAAGGAACAACTCTATGGCAATAGTTTTTCCTAAAATGTATATCTCAGGCTTATGTAGTTGTAATGCTTGTTGCTATCACCAGTGATTCCTTTCTATTAGTTTTTGTAGATTATTTATTTACTTTGGCTTTTTTTTGTGGGGGAGAAACTCCACATCTGACTTGGACAGTGTTTATTACAGGTTCTGTACTCAATGTCTACTCCTTTCTGTGTTCCAAGGGATAAAATCTGGTTTGCCATGTTCAAGATAAATACCTCTTCACTGTACTATCTCTCTGTTCTCTGATTATAAATTTAATGACATTATGAATCTGAATTTATTTTGTTTTGTTTCATTTTCATCATTTTGCTACCTCCAGTTGTATGTAGGGCTAACTTCTGGCTCTTTGCTCAGTGATCTCTTATGGTGGGATTCAGGGGAATCCATTTTGAAGTCAGAATTCACATTCAGGTCTGCTGCATGATGTAAGACACATGCCAAATTATTGTAATAGATCTCTGGCATGTGCATTAATTCTTATATAATGAGGAACATACTGAGGCAAAATTAGTTAATAATAATTAACATATACTTAATTGTCCCATGTTACCATACCATATCCACCACTAAAGTGACCAACCCAGCTATAAATCTCTAAAATATAGAGCCTCTATGAGAGTATCTGTAAACATAATTTTCTTTGTTGTTTCCATTATTTATTTATTTTTGTTTATTGTCATTACATTAATTTATTTATATGATAAATATATAAATATTAAGAATAAATACATAAATGTATTATTAAATTTATCTTCTTTAAATCACCATTTTTATAGTTATTATAGTTGAAATGCATACATATAATTTTCCAGCACTGATCTCACTAATAGTGTAAACTTCTCTCTATCAATGTTCCCAGGTTCCTTCCCATACCCCACCCTTCACAGCAGGTCATATTGACAGGCATCCGTTATTCCTTATCCCTACTAATGTTTCTGAGTTTCTTAGACCACTGTCCCTCATTGCTCTGATCTTTCTCCTCTCCATCTTATTTCATTCCTTCTCCTGCTATATTCTTAGGTCAATGGCTGGACAACTGGACAATTCATTTAGGATGAGTCACTATTGTTACCATATTACATGGATAGCACTTTTTGAAGTTCACATGTGGCTCTCAAAATAATTTTTTCACCTAGTACTATTCTTTTAGGAGCTATTCATTTACAAATATTCAATCCTAATATAATGGATTTTCAGAATTTACATTTGTTTATACTTACAACCTGCTTATTTTGAATGAGTAATTTTTACCTTCAATAACCTTATTTATATAAAATGGGAATAAAATCCACACCAGTTCAACAGATATAGAAAGGAAAAGTATCTACTGAAATATTTTTGAAAGAGTTTGGGCACAGCTGATAAGGAAACTTCCTTCAACTCTGTGTTCAGCTTAGCATCCTTTGTGAGCAGTATTCTCCATACTCTAAGTTTACATGCATCTGCAGGGCCTTTCCATATGCTACAAAAGATTCATTTTCCAGATACTCACCCAGAAATCTCACTCCTTTTCTGGTTCTGAATCAATGTAGGCTGATGAGAGGGGTTCTATCTGATCTTCAGAAAATGACAGTCTTCTGGCTGCCTTTCTTTTTTTCATTTTGGCTTAGTTGATTATTTGGATTAGTTGATTATAGCTATGCATTTATCATGATTATTACCACTCATATATACAGTGAGGTTGCAAGACTTTAAAAATGTGTTCAAATACAAAACAGAATTTATATTTTTTAAAATAAGTAAAGAACAGAATTTTTATATTTTTAAATAAATTTGGCCATTGGAGTATCTTTAATGTCTTGATCAGAGGTTGGCACACTGCAAAGCTTAATAAATATTTCATTCTTGAATTGAGGATTGACTCACTGTTATTAAACAGATTTATCTAGAAAAGGTCTGTACTTTTAAAATAAATTGCTTTTTTAAGCATATCTCTGTTACACAAATGCATGTTGCTTTAAATCACAAAGAAAAAATTCAAACAATCCCAAATTGGAGAGATCATAAAGGCATATTGTCTAAACATAATGCAATCAAATTTAAAATAAACAGTATATAATCTCAAACATCACACTGAAAATAAATTTATCTACTTTAGAAACCTATTTAAATATCTTTGATTATAATGAAGAAAATATCAATATCTTGGAAAACTTACAGATAAAATAGTATGTATATAAGGTGGAATGAGAGAGTACAAACAAGTAAATGTTTAATCCTAAAATAAATACCCTAAGAAAATTTTAAATATCAAAAATAAAGGCTAGAAAGGTAACATATCAGGTAAGTTTATTTTCTTCCATGTAGCAGACCTGGATATAATTTTCTGTAATATGTATGGACAACAGAGCATTACATGGAGTGATCACTGAGTATATAGCCAGGAGAAATTCATGAGCACCAATGGGTGTGATGAAAATTACAATCTCAAAAAATAAATAAAGGAAAAATAAAGCCTATGAATCAAGAGATAAAAAATAAGACCATGATATAAGTCCAAAACTTTAAAACTGAAATAAAGGAATCAGTATAGATAAAAGCACAGCTAATTGAAATGTATATTAAAGGATATATAAACAACAACAAATCTTGAGAGGCAAATAGCATTATCATAATATCTCAGCAAGATAGGACAATAACTGGAAGGGATAATGAAAAATATGTTAGCAATATTCCAATGCACTTGGATATCAATGATTTAATGATTCTTTATAATGAGCAGATAGAAAAAAACAAAGATAGGGAAAACTGGGGAGTTATTTTCAAGGTTAGGAGACACAAGATCTTTTGATACTTCAATGAGTAATGTCTCCAAGTAGGATTTAGGAGTGAACAAGGAGAACTAGGTAAAAGTAAGTAATTGACTGGGTGAAGAGGTTAAACAGAGATGTGATTCCCCTCGCTAACCTCTCAACTGAGACTGAGAGGGGTGAACATAAGAACTGGTAATTTATTTCAATTTAAAAAATTTGCTCAACACCCACCATTAACATGAATATTTCAATTACCCTTATTCATTAGGCTTTGAAATGGTAGTCCTGATGAGATTTAGCCTCTTTAAAAGCTATTAAACTTGTAGTTTTCTTTTTCATGTATGATTTAGATTGTGTCTGAATTTCTGTGTCTGGGTTAACTTCCCCAAAGTTTAAGAAGTCAATGATAACTCTATTAGGTACATTGGAAGTTCATTGATTTAATTAATGAAATTTAATGAAGTCTAAATTTGAAAGAAAGGTTACCAAATGCTTGGCAGGTAATTTGAATTACTACATTTGCAAGTCCTAATATGAATAAGAGTTCTTCATAAAAGGATGAAGAGAATGATTAGGGAGTTTGAAAGTCAATTATTAAGATTATAGAAGCAAACTTTAAAACTAGTATAAAATTATAACAATACTAGCTTCTAGGACATTGGCTATTCTGAAATTTCTTTCATATCTAATTTCTTTTTTCTTACATTTTTTTCTTCTTCACCTTCTGTAATTTCATAACCCTTAGGTTTTTAGACTTTGAAACCTTTCTCCTTGGGCTCATTCCGTTGGCATATTCAATCCGTCTAATAAGTTTAAGTACAATTGTGCTTTCCGATTTTAAGCTCTAACCTGAATCTCTCTCAAAAAGTCTATCATCACTAACATTTTTACAAGAACTAATCAATGAATGTAGAAAAATTATCCCATTGATAATTTCTAAAATATGTGTTTGCAAACTTCTTGTGTATACCAGTCTTATGTACGTAGATATGATTATTACTTCCATACACTCTGGTTCCATCAATATTTAATAATGAAATATAATATAGCTGAGAAATAGTACCTACACAAGTGGATTTAGCAGTTTGGTTTTCTTTTTTTGGTCATTACATTTTATTTTTCATCATGTTCATCTCTTTACAATATAACAATTTGTATGTAACAATTACTTCCCGTACTGACATTTTTATTTCAGTATCCTGAGCTGGAAATCTTTTACGTACTTTTGTAGAGATAGACCAGAAGTGGCCATTTTCTGCTCCAGTGAGGTTTGCTGAGAGAACTTTGCTATTAGATAAAGCCAGTGATTATTTGATACTGATGCTTATAAGGCATCAACAGGTTGACTGGAAAAATTTGCAGAAACATCTATAGTCTGATTTTCTTTGAAGGACCTAAGCAGTATGAAAATTCATGATAACATTTATTCCATATGCATCATTCATTTTCATATGAGAAAATTCTATTTAAAAATTCTGTGCCTTTTATAGTCTTTATCTTAAAAAATCATGAGTTGCAATAACTTGTTTATGTTTGTGAAAGACTTCCTAAATATTTGAAAATGATGAAATACGAAGTTATGTGAAATGCAATTTAATTAATCTCTTCTAGATTCCATTTACTTGTCTCAAAAGTGAGTGGATAGATATGATAGCCTATGATTCTAGAATGTGGGATATACTAATGAGGAAGCCCCTTACTGTTAAATGTTCAAATATCCCCTTTATACTATCAAGCAATGTGTACAGCCTTCAGACTTGACATGCAATTAATCCCAAAATTTGCAAATTCAGCAAAGTTATCTCACTTCATCCTCCCTACTCTCCTCTTAATAAAAGTTCATGGCTCCGGCGGTTCCTATGAACTTACTCCCAAGACTTTGCTCTTTTTCTGGTAATGTAATCTTCTTTACTCCTCTTCATAATTCAATTTTGTCAACAATTTCTCAAGGTAATTTAAAATTTACTGCCATAACTATTTAATAGGCTGTTTCTAGTGATAAGGGGATAAGAAATTTACTTTGGGGACATATGCCGACTTTCTCACGGGTACCACTTCATCTGCTTACTGCCTACCTCAGGAGTCTGTGACTTCAAAATGTTAATAACTGCTAGAATGTGAAGAGCTTTTAACTTCACATTGAAGAGACACCTACAAAGTGTGTCAACAACTATATTTGAAACAGAACATAAGTGTGTGTGCTTGTTTAAAAAATACCATCTCCGGAGCCCGAGAGTAGCACAGCATTAGGTCATTTGCCTTGAGCGCAGCCAACCCAGGACGGATGGTATTTCAAATCCCGTCTTCCCATATAAATCCCCAGCCTGCCAGGAGCGATTTTCGAGCACAGAGCCAGGAGTAACCCCTGAGCGCAGCCGTATGACCCAAAATCACCCCCTGCCCAAATCTACATCTAAAATTTAAAATTATTTTAAATCATCAATATTTTAATAATTATTTAAATTAAAATGTATAAAAATGCATCTTTTTGTGTTCCTTGCGTCCACACCTAGTGGTGCTATTCCTGATGAGATGCTATTCAGAAATTGATTCCAGATAGATTTAGGTAGATACTGCGCAACAAAACTATGGCCACCTTCATGCGAAAAAGATGTTCCAGCTCAGAGTCGAGCCATTTTCCAAGTCATAATGTAAAAATATTTTAAATAGTACCATGAAACTATGGTTATAGCACATAGATTTTAAATACAAATAGCTTTATGAGGGGGCATGAGCAATAAGACTGATAAAACTATATTTCTCTCTATATTTTTATGTTGTATAGAATTTGCTAATTTTGTTAATTTGCTAATTGATACAATAGTATAGAATGTTTAAAGTGTTATATAAAATTTATAGTGTGTAAAGAGATTTAAGAAGTAGAAATGATTTTTGAAGGATAAGGAAAAATTTAGAGGTAGGACTAATATAGAAACATCTGACAATCATTTACTGTGATTTAGGCTATGAAATATTATTTGTGCTACAAAATATTTGCTACTGTTAAAATCAGTGGGAAACATTCATGGGTGAAGGCATAAATTGCAAGGCTGAACCTCAGTTTTTAACAACATTGTAAACACAGTGTTAAATAAAATGTATTAAAATTTATTTATTTATTTATTTATTTATTTGGTTGGTTGGTTGGTTTTTGGGTCAGAGCCGGCAGTGCTCAGGGGTTACTTCTGGCTCTACACTCAGAAATCACTCCTGGCAGTCTCGGGGGACCATATGGGATGCCTGTATTCGAACGAACCACTGTCTTTCTGCATGCAAGGCAAATGCTCACCTCCATGATATCTATCTGGCCCCCTAAAAATTTATTTTTAATTATAAAAGACATTGTCCCTATATGGGATAACTAACTACAAAATCATTTCTTTCTTTTTTTACACTTGAGTCTAAGATGGAATTCTAAGTGATATATGGGAACTTTTCTAGTCAGGAAAAATTTCTAACATTCCTAGGATGGTCCCTGTAATCATGTAGGAGTCACTGAATTCCTGATGGTCAACTAAGAAATTTTATGAAACAGTGTCTATGCATGAAATTAATATATAGAAACTAAGGGGGATTTCATCTGCATGCTGTTTATAAACATTTCAGTGAACTTCCTTTGAACTGAACTCAATGCTCTTCCTGATCAGTAATACAGAATTTGTTTGACAAAGTACTAGCTCGTGCCAAAAAGACAGATATTCGTGGACACACAGAAATTTAGTTAAAAGGTTAATATGTAGTTTAGATTCATCACAAAAGGAAGTTATTGTTTATTATGTAAAATGGAGTAATGACCATTTCCTAAGAGTAGAGAAGTGATCATATCTTCTTCTGCAAGTATAGCCAATCACTTTCTGTACTCCACTTTAAGCAACAAAATTTGGAAAAGAGAATCAAGTTCGTTTTATCCTGTCATCAAATGTACATATGCTGTTACAAATCTGCATGCCTAAAGTATTCATGTCATTAGACAAAACATTAAAATATAAGCATTGGTGTGAAACCTTAGTATTTGGAATCCAAGGTGATTTATTTTCATCACATTTGTATGATAGTGTAAATGAGTGTGAATTGGTGAGGGGATGTAATGTACAGAGGATTGTTACTCTTCACAAAGTAGATTCAATAAGCTTGCGATTTTAAATGCTTTATTTAGTTGCAAAACTGCTTTTAAATAGGGAGCTTTCCTTACTTATAAAGTGTGACATATCTGTCAACAATTTTTACCAGCTCTGATGCCTTTATTTGATATGAAAGCCTGTTTGGAAGATAATATGATGCAGACTCTGCACCAGAGAGACTAATTCTATATTTTCACACCAGGATAGAACTTCCTGAGAAAGCAGGATGAAGAAAGAGGAACAAAATTATGCAGGAGAAATACAAAAGAGAAACTCACTGTTTTTATGTGTGTGTGTGTGTGTGTGTGTGTGTGTGTGAGTGCATTCACATTGGACTCTCCAGTCTTCAGAGTAAGAGAAAAAAAATCTTCCTTTTTATTTGTCTATTTTTATTAGTCTTTTCATTTTATTTTTTTGTTTTTATCTTTTTTGGGGGTCATGACAGAGAGATTAAAACTCATTCTTATTCTGTGCTCAGACAGGCCTGATAAAACCTCTCAGGTTCATATATGATACAGGAGATCAAATTCAGATTGACCACATCAAGGTATGCACCCTATGCACTAAACTATCTCTTTGGTCCACAACCAGTTTATTAAGGACTAACAAATTTAGTTTTTTTAAGTGAGCTACAGGCCGCTTTACCAAGAGTCAAGCCAGCATTACACTTTATGTCCAATAGATGTAGAATTGACTCTTCCTCCAAAAGGTCAATGTTTTATTCTACGTTGGCCTTCAAATAATTGGATGAGGCCCACCGACATTATGAAATTCATATGACATCTCAAAAAAATCACTGAATTGGATGTTCATGTTATTTAAAAGCAACCTTTAAGGGACAAAAATATATATTATTATGTATGACTTTTGTGACAGTATCTTAGTGACGCAAGCAAGCTGACACATACAATTCACCATCACATTTTAATTTAAACTATTTGCAATGATAGACTGTTCTGCTCTAAGAAAATATTTAGGTAGTGAAAATTTATCTCAAATTTCAATTTTCAGTCAACTTTTCCTGTGTACACTCTTGAGGACTAATCACTGAGCACCAATGGATGTGGGATCCCAAAACAATAAATAAGAAGTAAATATTGAATCATAAATTATTAGGAGAAACTATATTTAGACTTAGAAAACTGAGGCTGGGAATCATGAAAAATGAGGTCACTAGATTTTTACTACATAAAAATTAGATAGTTTAGTAGTATTACAACACACAATGGTAAATTCACTGAAAAATAAGTAAGTGTATTTATAATAGGAACAACACAACCACGCAGATATTTTTATATTGTTGTGGGGGGCATTGTTTAATTCATATAAGCTATTCTGAGATTCTGTGGGATGGATAACATATTCATACATCATAAAGATACCCCAGACCGCCACTCCAATTTGCCTCTTTACTTGGATATCTAGATCAAATGTCTGTAACAGTGTAAAACAACATTATGAATTGCTGAATTTTTATACATCACCACCTAAGAACCAGAAATATGGTTAATTGCTGCTTAATTTCAGGCAATTTTTGGGATAACTAAATCTCACATCCTAACTTAAAGCATACTTAGCCCATTTATGGCATTTTTCAATTTTTCTCATTTTATCTCTCTCTTTTTTTTTAAATAAAAAACCCATTTACCAGTGCAATATTCCCATCACCAATGTCCCAAGTGTTCCTCCTCCCTACCCCACCCTGGCCTGTGCTCTAGGCAGGATTTCTCATTCATTCATTCACATTTTGTTATAATGGTTCTCTGTGTAATTATTTCTCTAACTGCACTCATCACTCTTTATGGTGAACATCATGTCATGAGCTAGACCTTCTAGCCCTCCTCTCTGAAAATTATTGCAGAATGTCTTTTATTTTTCTTAAAGCCCATAGATGAATGAGACTATTCTGTGTCTATCTCCCTCCCTCTGAGTTATTTCATTCAGCATAATAGATTCCATGTACATCCATGTATAGAAAAATTTCATGACTTCATCTCTTCTGACAGCTGCATAATATTCCATTTTGTATATGCACCACAGTTTCTTTAGCCATTAATCTATTGAGGGACATCTAAGTTGTTTTCAGAGTCTGGTTATTGTAAACAGTGCTGCAATGAATATAGGTGTGAGGAAGGGAATTTTTTCAAATTTTTTTCTGGAACATGCTTGCTAATGTATGATATTAAATTTTTTCATTTCTTATAAGGAAAAACTAACTTTATTCCTTCAGAACACAATACTTGCTTGTGGAGGTGACCATAGCCAGATTTGATTGAGCAGAAAAGGTGACAGCAGAATAAAATAACTTGATCCCTCTATCTGCAATTTAGTTGGCATTGTTTATTTTTTAGAATCAGAGATCTAATTATACATACTGATCCAGACCCTGGTATTTCTATTTCTGACATGACTCAAGTAAACAAGACATATTGATGAGGAAGAACATGTCAATAAGTTTCTTCATAATATACAAGAGGTGAGATAGAAGTAAGTGTTCTTTGGATTAAATCTTTAAGATTTTTACCTGATTTTTTATTATACCTGTTATATATTCACTTTAGAAGAACAGATATTAGACTAAATCCTGAATCAGCTGTTATGAAAATGAATGTATCATAACTCAGATGTTATGATATCATAATTATATCAGATGATATCAGAGTTATGATATGTATCAGAAATAAGATGTTCTCCCTGAGTGTGAGATTTGCAGCTGGTGTGGTAAGACGAGACATGGGCCTTTTGGGAAAAGTTTGCATTTTAGAAAATGCTTCGTTTCCACCTGACCGCCAATAAATGGGAAGTCTTCCAAAACTTTCATTTGAAAAGACAAAAGAAAAGATCTGTTGTGCAATTTTGAGATTCTTTTTGTCCGTGGGCCTGTGAGGGAGGGGCAAGAGTATTTGCAGGATTGGAAAAGAAACACAGAACAATTTGGAAAGACCCTGTTTTCAACCATAAAACATACTGACATTTAAGGAAGAAATATGATTTATTCTGGCTAAATAAAAAAATGAACCCATGCAGAGTGAATTTCACAAAGTTGACAGCTTTTAATAGACAATACCGTAGGTTATGCCAATAGCATAAATACTTTTCAAAAGTTAAGAGGTACTTAGAAACAGAAATCTAAGCTTGATGAAATACAGTATTTTATTCATAATTATTTGAGGCATCTCTATTTAAAAGACTAGTGGCGCCAATGATATTACCATCAACATTTGGTAGCTCCTTCTTTTCGTTCATTGCCAACAACCATTGTTTTTTTTGTTTTCCTGAGATCATCATTTTAACAACTGTGAGCTGATGTCTCATTATGATTTTTTATTTGTGTTTCCCTGAAGAGCAAAAGAATGGAAGGAAGCAGAATGAATGGGAGTGGAAAGAGCCATAACGAGAAGGGTGATGGGTAAAAGGGATAAAGGGGTGAGTGGTATGACAATATATATAATTTAATCGTTGTATACAGACATTCAATTTTCAGGCTATATACATGAAAAGCTTTCATAATGTTGTATAATCATGTGACAACAGTAATAAAAACTTACAAGTAACAGAAAGAAACAATATGCAAAGTCTATGAAGTCTCTTGTTTAAATTAGGTCATGTTAGATACTCAAAAGGAAACAAAAGGTTGAAACCAACAATCCCTTGCTCAATTTTCCCAAGACTGAGCATTTTCTAAAATATCTCTCACACACTAAATACGTGCCAAAATGTCCATGCCTAATACTATAATTCTCCTCACATAACTGTTGAAAAATACAGAGCAGTGAAGAAACTGAGAATCTTGACCTGGGTCACAGCAACCAGACCTGGATTAAAAATCAGCTCCTCTCATTCCAAATCTGAGCATTTTATGACTCTAGAATGTGCTAATCTACTAATCCCACTCGTGATGGATTTTAAAACTACTGAAAAGCTCCACATTTTTATGTAGAGTTAATTTTCTTTAAGAATTACTGCCAGTTATACCGATATATCTGCAACCATGTTATTATATCCATAAGTACAATATATTTCTGTACGTTCAAATGTACAGTTGGTTGTTTTACCTTTAAGGTTCAAGCTGAAAAGATTTAACTTGTCCTATCCCCCCTTTCCCTTTGTTTTATGGTTCACATCCACTCAAGTTACTCAGGGCCTACTCTTGTCTCTTGGATCAGGGATCCCTTCTGACAGGGCTCAGGGAGTCATATATGGTGCCATGAGGTAGATACATGCAAAGCAAGACTTAGTACCTGTAGAAACTCTCCATGCTGGGGGTCAGAGAGATAGCATGGAGGTAGAGCGTTTGCTTTGCATGCAGAAGGACGATGGTTCGAATCCCAGCATCCTATATGGTCCCAGAGCCTGCCGGGAGAGATTTCTGAGTGTAGATCCAGGAGGAAGTAGACCCTGTGCGCTACTGGGTATGATCCAAAAAGAAAAAATCAAAAACAAAAACAACAAAAAAAGAAACTCTCCATGCTAATTTGCCCCTGCATTTAAAGAGAGAATTTTCTATTTGAGAAAGTATTTACATATTCTTCAGTAACTACAATAGGCTTTACTATGTTATATGCAATTCATTGAGTTTTTCTATATATCTTTACATTGAGCTTCCATATTTGGAAACACCATATAAAGAGAGAAAAGAAAGGGTAAGCAGCAAAGGCAAGCCAGGGTCCTTAAACTGCATTTTCAGGTTAGTACAAATGTGCTTTATTCACTCCTGTGTCAATGAAACTGCCTAAAACTGTAACGGTTTTCTGTCTACCTTTTAAAAATAATTAGTCCAGTGAGGATACTTATCTTGGTGGTCCAGTGTTGGCTATATTTTACCATAGTGTATTACAGTTAACATATTCAGCTTGTTTCAGTTGATCTGTGTCAAATATCCTCCCTATTTTACATCTTTACAACACTAGTATTTTGTGCTTCATTGAGATGAGCTCAATGTTATGCCCCAGAGTGTGGGAAATTGTTTGCTGCTACAAAACACTTATTTTTAGAATATATACTTTTCTCTCCATTTTCCCTCTTTTCTTCTCCTAATACCCCTGCAGCTTAAGCATTGCCATGACCCAACTTACTGAAAAAACTGCAAAGAGGAAACCTAGCCATCAGAGATCTATTCTTTATTACAGTGTAAACTTTCACCTCTGGAAGACCTGGTTTTCTTTTCCTTACAAATTGAATAATTTTGTATTTTCCCAGTCACATAAAGTAAAGTAGTTTCTACTTATATTTTAACATGATTGTGATTTATCTAAGAACTCATGAACATACTTTTTATCATAGATAAAACCACATATCATAAATATGTGAACATGAAAAACATTAAATTAACAAGTGACTTATATGATAAAAATGTGAAATGAAATAAAACAGTGAAACATTGATAAGTTATAGCTTAAAGAATTTATAACCTTAAAAGCAGTTTTTCAAGAAGTATTGAAAGACTTCATTTAAAGGCCAGGAGAAACCTCCTGACATGTGGCATTGAGTACGGCACTCAACAAAGGTACATATCGCTGTCCTCTATTAGATTAAGAATAGTTATAAACATATAGCAGTAAATCATCACAAATAAACTTGTATTGATTTACTTTATGATAATTCTATTTGTCATTTTTTAAATTTTTCTGGAATAAGTGATATGAAAAAAATTTATATGTCTGTCAAGGAGCAGAGATGGAACCTGGGGACTTTAGAGAAGGGAAGAAGACATTGCTGGTGGGATTGCTATTGGGATAACTATGCCTGAAGTAACTCTATTATGAATAACTTTTTAATACATAGTATCTTATTAAAATTTTTTTCTGTTTTTGGGCTACACCTGGTAATGTTTCTGGCTATGAACTCAGAAACCACTCTTGGCTGGGGGAATATATGGGATGCCAGGGAACCTAACTCAAGTCCTTCCTGGGTCAGCCATGTGCAAGGCAAATGCCCTACCATTGTGCTATTGGTCCCGCCCCCTTAGTAAAATTTTTTAATAAATAAATCAGTGCTAGAAAAAAGTTAGAAATGAGGTAATGTTCTGGGAGTCTTACTCAAATGAGTTTTAGAAGAAGTCTTAAGAAGAAGAGGAAAAGTACAGTAGAAGAATTTGAGAGAGACTATAGTCTAAATACCACAATAATTGAGGAAGTTCAGTTTCTTGCTGGTTAGAAATATTAGAAGCGAGGGTTGGAGTGGTAGTACAGTGGTAGCGCATTTGCCTTGCATTTGGCTGACCCAGGAGTTATGTGGTTCAATCCCCACCATCTCGTATGATTCCCCGAGCCAGGAGTGATTTCTGAGTGTGGAGTCAAGAGTAACTCCTGAGCAGTGCTGAGTATGGCGCCGAAAAAAAGAAATATTAGAGATTAGAGGTAATAAAAATATTCTGAAATGATCATTACTTCTACCTAATAAATGACAATAACATCAAAGTAGCTGCAATTAACAAAAATATATGCGGATGTTGCCATGGTGTGCATAATTACTAACACTTAAAAAAACACAAGTTAGAGGAGAAATTAATAAATTTTAAGAATTTGGACTCTTTGATGAGCTTGGCATGTTCAAGAAAAGCAGCATTTTTTTTTAAAAGAAATCGTCATTTGGAACAAAATGGATGGATTATGCTAAGTACAGAAGGATGGGAAAGTCAATTATTAGAACTTCACACACAATTAGAGTTTTACTAATTAAATTAATAAACTGACAAATAATAAAACTAAATTCTGGAAAGGAAATCTTTTTGTGGGGGAAATGGTGATAATTACTAATTAAAGAGGGATGGAAGCACATTCTTTGAAATAAATGGACAGAAAGATCAATTTTGTGATTTGGGGGTGTTCTTTTTATGGAACACACAGCAGTGCTGTCTGTAATATAATCTCTTGGGTTCCATTTATACATTTATTAAATTGCCTTTATATTAGGTTTTTGATAAAATTTTATATTGTTTTCTTTTGCTACACAATTCCCATGCAATTTTCTGGAAAATTTGAATAAGCCATCAATACCAAGGTTCTGACCCCAACAGTTAGTGTATCTCATGTGTAGGATTCTGACCATCATGGTTTTTTTTATTTTAAAATTTTCCAAGTTATTTTAGCATATATTATCTAGGCCAAGATAGGATTACAATCTTGTAGCTTGAGGTCTAGAAGTTGTGAAGTACTTGGGAAATATTTTGCAAATAAATCAAGATAATGTAGTTTTTTAATTTTTAGTTAGAAATATGATATCTTTCCAAATCTCCATTAAAGGAGTAACCCATGAAACAAATATAAACCGTGATAAAATAAACAACGTATAAGATTTTTTTCATATCAGATTCTTCGATAGTAAACTAGAACACAGAAGCTTTAGATTTCAGCTATATTTAAAAGTAATCTGTTTTATTGTCCCCCAATTTACAATACAGACCATGCAAAGGGCCTGTGTTGAGGTGTATATGGGGTGCATTTACTATATATATAAAAAATCCTTCATCAGTGCAACATTCCCATGACCAATATCCCCCGAAAATAAATAAAATAAAATTAAACTGTCATTAATGACAATACTAAACCACCCTACCAGTCCATACCTATATACATGGGGATACATGATTTCACATGAAAAATTTCTACAAGAAATGCAAGGCAATGGTGATATATTGTAAGATTTTAAATAGATTTTATACAAGAAAACTCCAATATAAGTTGATGGCTGGTATTGGCTGCTACAAAAATAGCACTGGGTCATTTTAATAGTGTGGCTATAATAATAAGTCTAATAATATTTCTTTCTAATAGAACCAAAGCTTACAATAATGCAACTAATAATTTTATTATAATTATTTAGAGTTGCAAATTATTTGGACCTATATGCAGATTTCATGGACACAATACTGAATTCACTACAAAAACAGCCAAGTTGCACTGGGATTCACATCAGCCATGGTATGTAAACTGGTTATTTGTTTTCCAACCAATTTTATTTGTGTAAGTCATACTATAATAATATCTCTGAATCTGTCATACACTTTATTTCTGTACATGCTAAAGAGAAAAACACCTCCAGAAAGAGTCAATATCTACTCACAAACTTGAAAAAAAGTTAATGTGGTAAAATATAGAGGACATTCCACTTTTATTTAATAAGAATATTTAGAGAGAGAAGTTGATACTCAAAATAATAATTATCAATGGGTTTTGAGATTAAAAATATGAAAATATTAAAGCTGACTGTTCTTATCATTTTCATAAGGAATGCATTTGTTAAAGGAGGTATAGTTTTTATGATTGAAATCCACTACAAACATGTTTGTAATCATGGTTCTTAAAGATATCATTAAAAAAAAAGGAATGTGATGTTCTAATTTTCAAATGTTATGCAAACATTCTAAAGGAGCTTTCACATTTTTTATTTTAATTTTCAAGGAAGTATACAGTTACTGCTATTTGTGTCAAAATTAATGCAAAACATGTTTGCTGTTTTTGCTTGTTTTTGGACCACATCTGTGGAACTGAGAGTGTGTTCATAAACTAGTTCTGGTTCAATTCTTGAGGTTGTTCCTGGTAAATATAGGGTACTGGGGATCAAACTAGGGTACATACATAAAAAGATAATATGCTTCATCCCTTTGGGACATCTCCCTATTTTCAAAGGTGGTGAAAAACATTTTTATTAGAAATTAACAAGACTCATAATATCATGCAAAGTTCTTTACTAATCATGCTCAGCATGCAGGAGGCCTAGAATTGAGTCCTGGCACACTACAATTCTTAAGCAGTTCTGGAAATTGTCCTTGGGCACCCATAGATATGACCTCAAACAAAAATAAATAAATAAGCCAAAAGCAAATGTCTTAAAACAGAGAAATCATTTTTAGAAACAACTATTTAATAAAAATAAATTTGTAATATATCAATGTTAAAGAAATTGTATTGCTTGTAATTACTTATATATTTATAAATTAAGGGAATAACTACTTCGTTAATTTTAATATTATCTAATAGAATTTCTATCTTTTTATCAACTCTTTACAAATATATCCTAGAGCCAAAGAGTTAATATAATGGGTAAGGGGCTGTTTTTGCACATGCTGAACTCAGGAACAGTCCTCTGGCACTATGGTCCTCTGAGTACTTCTAAAATTGATTCCTGAAAACAGGAGTAAGCCCTGAATACAGCCACCAAACAAATAATTATTAAATATTTAAAAATTAAATTATGTATATATTCTACTATAACTACTTGTCATAATGTAGATTTCAATATTGTCTTTCAATGTATCATCCAAAGAAGAGTTTAAGCATGCTTATAATTTTTAAAACATACACTTAAAATGTTCAATATTTTAGTCTCTCATTTTTTGAGGATACTTCTGGCAATAAAAAGATAAATTGTGTCCATAAAGAATAATATTCGTAATATCACAGCATCTCTCTGCTGTGTCTGCTGCTAGCAATCATTTTAGCTAATTACTCAGTCATATTTCTAAAACTACTATCCCTGACTACTCGTGGCTACTTTCAACTCCCTATTTGAACGTTCAACTCCCTATTTCCCAAATTGATGTTCATCTTTTACCATGTATTTATCCATATCAGTGCCTGCATTTTGGTCCCACATAGCATTTACAGTTGTTTTCTCTCACACAAATAATATTTATGATGTGCTGGCATTGTCATCAACACATACCGCTTCTAAAATTATCACTAGATGATTGTGATGCCATTAGTTGAAGAATCAACCTTCGAGAGACATTTATGTATATCCCTACAATGTTAATTATGCTTTCATGAGACTTTCTTGGCTCAACCAAATTGTCATTTCCCTCATGACAAGAATTGTGTCTTAGATGTCTAAGCTTCCACTCAGTGCTTTGGCAACACTCTTCAGCCACTGTAGGTGTTCAATAAATATTTGATTCATGGGTAAATTATCCACCTCATAAACACACAGCAAGTGAATAAAGTTTCTAATTATCTATCATGAGACTGTGGGCAGAGGATCCTTCCTCTGGAGAGGAGCTGTGGGATATCTTGTGGCAGAACAGAGGAAGTCCAAATCCAGCTCACAATCTAATAAGGCCACAAGCACACAGAAAGAATCCAAGTTAAGCATCTCCCAGAGAAATCAGAAATCACTCCCACCCTTCCTCAGAAGACTAGGTTTAAGGACTTGCTCAAGTTCCCTTTCAGTTCCTGGAAATGAGACTCGATATTCTTGATAGGTGATAGGAATACATTCAACTCCTTAAGCACAATTGGTAACTGTACTTTAATTTTACTCTACCTCCATGACATAGCGAGCTTATGCTCCTTGTACTAGGCAGTACACCAAAAAGGCAGATTAATAAATCTGCAAGCTAAATGCCATATATAACTAATGATAAATAATTCTTTAATGATCTTAATCAAGAGAGCTTATCCTTATCTGTGAGGCTTAAGGAACTTTAATTGACTTTGAAACTTTAGAGTCTATATTCAATACTTTCTTATAAATGAGTTTATATTGAGTGCTGAGTTGTGTTTATTCAATAAATAGAATATATTCATTACCTATAGATATTTAAAACCATATATTCTTGCACATGAAGTGCATTTTAAATGCCAGAAGGGAAAGTATCCTTGAGATGAAATATATGAAATATTTAGTAAGCTTAAATATAACATTTATCAGAGCAAAGTAGAAAACAAACCCTTATATGAATAGACAACACTAATTTCTTTCCCCATTGTTGCATGAGTTGTCTCTGAATTTGCTGAGCTATTCTAGAAAATTCTTATATTTTATTAAAGGATATACATATATGTATAAAGGATATGTACATATATTCTTTATATTTTCTTAGTTAACAGATTTAAATAGATAGTCGTGTACATGGTGTATGCCAATTTATTAAAGTTTGGAAAATATGGTTAATAATTAATTTTTACCAATTCTAAGTCAATAGATCACTCAATATTATAAATTACATAGATAATATTTTTCATGAAGGTAATAAAATAAAAGTTGATCAAAGCATACCAGCTTTCAAATGGTTTCAAATTTTTGAGTGAATAAAATTTGAGCTTTCAATTAGGGTGTAGCAAACATTTAGTGTACTAAATGAACCAGATTAAAATATACTAATTTATGAGCTCACTTCTGGAAGGCAGAGTTTGTGATATTTACTTGTGAAATCCATGGGAGACAAGGCCTGAACCCCTTGCTGCATGCTATGCAGAAAAATTTCTTCCCAAGTAGAAGTGGTCAAATTTAGTTACCCTAGTCACAGACAAGTGCTCACAGCAAATCCCCCTGGTATTACCAATCTCTCACTTCTGTCATCTCAAATTTCTATACTAGATTTAAGGGGCTGATATGATTAAGTAAGCGGTATTTGCTCTGAAGCGCATCACTGGGTGCATCCATGGTGGATCCACACAACAACAGACCATCATAACAGCCTGGGATATCACAGTATGACATGCCAGCAGTATAGTTTCCTGGTAGAGTTAGCAGTGAACTACTTACTGTCCATGGGGGTGAAAAACACAGCCTGGGACATTTGGCTTTCTAAATCCCACTTGAGAGCCCTTTTGCTAATCTGCACACATAAAATCTAGGGCAAATGGGTCACTAGCAGAAGTTTAAGCAGTTCGGTTATAGACCCTACTAAGTTCTCAACTAAGTTCAAAGGTTTTCTTCAGAAATTTACACCTCGTATCTAATTTTTCAATTCCTTTTTTCTCTTCATTTCTGGAATACATTCATCTGAACAGAGAGTTAAAAACTTTGGTATGGGTTTCATCAGATTCATCCAATTTCTGAATGTATCTATCACTTGGGAGAGAAATCGAATGGAATGTATTTTCCTCTAAGAGTTTCCTTCTTTTATCAATTATCACACCAATTAGAATTATTTTGTAAAACTCCATCATAGTATTCACTGCTTAGATTTCTTGTAGGGGGTGGGGAATAATAGAATAACTTAGAGGCATTTCTATAAGAAGTGGTATTGCCTAAGTATGTCTTGGTAAGATTAGTTTTATGTCTCTGTCATTTTCTAACAGATGTAAGTGAGGAGAGATTTATACATTTTAAGTTATTGACATGCAGCTTGACTATGCCAATAGCTTTGGCCAAAAAATGATGGGCTGAAGCAACATATCACTGAGCTGCGTAACATATTCCTATTTAACTGCAGAAATTTTGAAGACCTGAAAAGGTTTGCCAGAGATCATAGTACTCTGTTGGAAGTAAGAGTCTTCCAACTCTGAGCTGTCTTTTCACAATTAGAGCTGGAATAAATAAGACACAAGAAAGAAAGCACAGAACATTAATAGCACAAATTGGATAGGTTTGCTTCAAGGGAACATATACAGATATCAAAAGAAAAAATGGAGGCATTGCTAGAAATAATATATATGAAGTAAAATTTGGCCCTAGCATTGCAGTAAGAAAATGGGCAAAGAAACCCAACACCTATTGATGGATGGAAAGATTGTGACCAATGTTAATCTAATAAAAAAGCAACACACATATATGTGTATAGTATTCCCATATATTATAATTTTAAGATGAACTATTACCTTTATTTTAATTTCAGTGTTATGAAGCCATTTTCTTCAAATGATTAGAAAACAGCTCTCCGTGTTTAGCTCCTGTCTCATTAAAAGCTGACACAACACTGAGTTTTTCTGAACTTTAATCAATGTAGCCAATAAGGATGTACCATCTTTGTTTCAGAAGATATAGCACAGACATTGCACATATCAACATGATGTAGCTAACCCCTGGCATGTTGAATAACTGCAACAGCAATGACAAAATAACATATTTAAGGCCAAAACAGTAATAACAACACGGAGGGTATTTTCATTGCATACAGCCAACCTGGCTTCAATCCCCAGCAATGCCCAATAACCTGTGATCCTCCATGATTGACCTCTGAGCACAAAGCTAGGAATAAGTCCCAAGCACCACTAAGTCTGGCTCAAAATTAATAAAAAAAAGTAAATTACACTTAAAGGCAGCTTCAAAATGGAAGATGAAAGGGCCAAAGAGATAGCATTTTCCTTACACCCAACTGATCCTGATAAGATTCCAAGCTGTACAAATGCCCCTTCCAGTCTATGTGGAGTAATCTAAGATAATGTTATGCCCTCCACAAAACCTCAAATATTAAACAAATTGGAGCATAAAACAGTTACCCATGTTCAGAACAAGACATGTAAATAGACTATTCATGAGATAGCAAGAGTAGAGGAATCTTCTAAAGTACATTTATGGAATTTTCACCCTAGGTTATTAGCTTTAATTACTTATCCTTTTTCTAAACCAGCAGGCCTCAGATTTAAGTTTTGAGTATTTATTCATAACCAAGTGTCTCCATCCCATGTATTTTTCTGTAAAAATGGAGGCACCCCCTTGACATACACTTCCAAAGCAACTACAACTAAAGTACTAAATCTAGTTCACTTTCCCTTGAGCACCATGACACTTGTAACTTCTCTTGTGACACTTGAAGTACCTTGAAAAAAGAAACAAGAGGATCTTGTAGTAAAGCTAAAGCCAATCTCTTGCCTTCCCTTAAGTGATGATGTTGTTGGCTTCCCATTCCTTGATGATTATCTTTAGTCTCCCACACTATCCTGAGGTCCACTGTCAGAATGGCCAGTTTACACCTGCCACTCATTTAAACACATTTAGTTTAGATTGCCTGTGCTGATTATCTCTCAAGCCAGCCCCTCATTGAATTGAAACCTAGGGCTCTCCTCCTAGTTCAGGTCACTTTCTATACTTAGCCAGGGATCTCCCAGGCCAACACTTTACCAGACACTGTCCCTTCTTGAAACCAAGTATAACTCAACCTGCAGCCTCTGACTAACCTCGATGGTTCAGAACAACCTAAGTGAAGATTAAGTTTACTTTCACTCAGCTCATGCACTTAGCTGTTGTCACCTATAAGAGAAACAGGATCAAAATGAGACCCTCTTCTTATTTCATTGTTTTTTGAAACAAAGAATAGCATTTTTTGTCATGAAATTTGGATGATTTGATTAACTAATGTGTGTCCAATTTCTTGCCGGGGGTTCTTTGCTTATAAAATGTGTCCATCAAACATAACAATTAATTTGACTAATATGTATGGCTTGTGTAGTAGTTTTAAGATAAGTAGTATTGACAGTGTAACTTTTTTTCTGGATAAATTTAATTTAAAAAAAAGAAGGGAGAAAAATATTGACTACTTATAAAATACTATGAATAACTAAATAGGATGACTGATTTAATGAATTTCCTAACATTAGATAAAGACTTGGAGGCAGGTAAAATTTAATTAAAAGTTCCTAGTTCCCTCTTTTTATTGGTGGATTGGTTTTGGGGAAGAAATTCAACAGTGTTGGAGAGTGTGGATACTTTAATAGTGGGGAGGCCAAATAGCTTTGAACATTAATGCCATAAACTTACACACTATTGTAGCCAACGCACCTAAATTAGACTTTTATAGAAATAAAAGGCTTTAACTAGTTCAGAGTCTCTATTTATAAGAACTAAGAAATAAGAGCTATGAATACAGCATTGAGTCATATTTTGGGGTTCATGCATGGTGGTGTGAAATCACAGAATTTTCTCCTGGCAGGTTTTGAGAACCATATGGGATTCTGAGGATTGAACCCAAATTGGCTGCATGCAAGGAAAACACTCTACTGCTGTGCTATCATTCTGGCTCTTTCTTTTTAAAATTATTTGAGTCTTTCTACAACAAGGCAAAGAATATATTTCAAGCTTCTTGTGCCACTTCTGTAATTTTCCTGATTATCAGTGATAACAAAAAATGACTCAAAGAAAATAGTATTATGATGATGATCCTGAGAGGTGTTTGTATAAGAGAAACATAAGAATTGAAGATTGTCCTTTATTGAAGAATTAGCCCCTACTTCCCATTGTTATGGTGGCTTTTCTGGTAGAAATATGCCAAATAGTATGTGACCCTGAGTCAACACTATTTTAAGTTACTTTGCCTTCAAACATCAAGGACTAGTTTCAGGAGTCAGAACTCAGGGAACAAAAAGCTGCTTATAACATACAACTCAGAATTTTGTTTTTTTCACCAAATGACCTTAATCACAATTCTTTTTGGCTTTAATTTACCAGAGAAATTGGAGAGAAAAAGAGGAATGGGTATATTAATTAGTGAATTTTATTTGCCATGCATTTATACATACCATGTTTATTACAGATAAACCCCACTTGAAGCTTTTTTACTCTGTCTTCCATTCTCTCTCACACACATACATGCATCAAAAACTATTGGATTTAGTTTATTAAAAACAAACCTTGTGGGGAATATTTACTTTAAATTATTTATTTTTCTAAGTATAATTTATTTAGAGTTTATTTTTCACAATGTCTTATCCGTGGCTTTTGAAATGTTATTTTCATAAAACCTGGATTGATTTCTCATAAAACCATTCTCATGCCATATGGTAAATAAATACAAAAGAATCTGTGAGCAATAAACAAGTTGCAAATGTATGGGATATTACAACAGAATGTGGGACAGTGATTGATATTATGAATTAAGGGTTGGCTATATTTTAATATATGTAGTAAAGAAAGTAAGCTTGAACCTTTATCTCAATTGTCTCCTATTTGTCACAAATTCAAAATTAAAAAAGAATTTCCCTTCATTTTGAGAACATATATAATATATAATTTTCAAAGTAATAGAAAAGGAAGGAAAATCAGCACAATATAACCAGATGCTTTATGTAACAAACAAGTGGCTGCCATATGAATCCCAAAAAATAGTCATGTTTTTACAAGTAAAACTATCATTAGTGCATGAATTTTTCTTTTACTGAAATTCTGGCCTCAGAGGCCAGAGAGATTACACAATGGTAGGGCATTTGCCTTGCTCGAAGCCAATCCCAGACAAACTTTGGTCTGATCCTGGAAACTCATATGGTTTCTTGAGGAATGATTTCTGAATTTAGAGCCAGGAGTAACTCCTGAGCACTGCAGGGTGTGATCCCCCAAAATAAAAATAAATTCTAACCTCATTAAGAGATTTAATAGTGCAATTTTAAGTTATAGTCTCATCCAATGACTGAAAACTACATATGAATAGAGAGATTAACTACTTTTTAGAATTATTGGTAACGTTTCATTCACATTCTAATAATATATGCAATTTAATTTATATTTCATAAACAAAAAAACCCTCACTATATTAGATACTCCAAATTCAAGATCAGATCATATTCATTTTGGCAGGTCACAAAATCTCATTTTGGTCTACATGATAATGCTTTGATTAAATGACCTAAAGGCACAAATGTGCATTGGAATTTGGAATGGACTAATCATTACTTGTGGGGGAAAAAAGAGAAGCAATCAAGACTTGTCTAACTTCTTTTCTAAAGAATGTGACTTCTTTTCTTGTCTAACTTTCTTTTCTTTTTTAAAACTTTAAGGGTGAAACCAGAGCTACTGTTTATTTACATGGAAAGGAAAATCCTGAAGACAATACCAACCAGAAGAAAGTAAGCCCATTTTAGCCATCTTTCTTGCAACTAAATGCAAACTTCAGATTATTAAATTGAACCACATTGAGAGAGGGATTTGTCAAAACAGAAATCACATCCCACTGAACTTTATCAAGAAGGGAGAAAGTAGGTAGAGTATAGAGAAAACCAGGCACAAGAAAAATGTTCTAATCATTTAATCACACAATTAATACAAGAACAACCATCTCTACAAAAATTATGTGCAGAAGGCCAGGATTGGAGCATCTGTACTGGCTAAGAGTGAACTCGGAGGCTTTGTGGACTAACTTGGCAATATTCAAGTACCTTTTAAACCCTTACAAGGGACCTGAAGACCCAAGCCTGTGAGAGCAAATTTTCTTGCACCAGAATGTTACTTGTAATGAGAATAGTGAAAACACTTCTGTGATGTCTCAGAAGAGTATTGACTCCACAAGGATTTCAAAATTTTCCTGAAAACCTCTTCTTTCCTACCTATTTCTTACGTTCTTGATTCCCAAAATGTCTGGCAGCATAAATTTTCCCTTTCTATCTCCCTTTCCTTAGGCAACAGCCTAGAATGTAACTGGCTTTCCAAGAGAGTGCATGAAAAATGTTACTATTGTGTCACAAAGTGGAATAAGATTAATTATAAATGTTAAAGGACAACAGCACAAAGATGCTGCAAACCCTTTGACATTTTAATAAAATGCTTGATTACTAAAAGAAGCTGAAGTGAAATAAGAGGCTGTCACTAGACCCTTAAGATAGCAACACTTAAATAACGAGCATTGAAAAACTAACAATAGACTGAAAGTCTCCCCTCCTATCAACATCATAACAATGTTACATACACACACACACACACATACACAGGGAAAAAAACATTGAAATATCTGCATCTTAGATAGCTTCTAAAAAGCTCTGTGTGCACAAATGATGCTTTTGCTGCTACAACAAGAAGCCTTTGATGTTTCCTCATCTTTACATCATAGAAGGAGCTCAAAGGGTTAATTAAAATTTAATGATATCAGCAGCGCTTTGAAAAAGTTATGAACTTGGGCAAGATCAATCACTTTCTTGGACTGCCTGACTTCAAAGCCAACATTATGCAAAGGGAGAGAGCAGGGAGCCAGCTCCTATTCTGAACTGAATTCACAAGCATGGATTTTCTCATTAGTGGTCTGTATATGGAGAAGATTCCAAGTTCAAACTCAGAAGAGGTGAGATGCCCAAAAGTGGTTAATCTGAATTAAGCCTTTGATGTTGATCACATTTGTGTTTGAATGAACATGTTTCTGGAAACATCTACAATGAAAGACAACACCCCCCTACCAAATCAGAAAATGTATGATTAGGGAATAAAAGGCTTTTTTCCCTTTTATTTTTTTTCATTTTTGATTTTGGATTCATATTTTGCTTGGCTGAATATAGAACAAGAAGAAACAAAGGAAACCAAACTAATTAGCTTGTTTACTCATTTTTCATGGCATTTTATAGAATGATGATATTTCAAGGGACTAATTTAACTTTACTCAAAGTAAAAACTGGTAGCAGTTTTTAGGTGTGTTCCCTTTTTTAGCCAACATTACTTAAGGTTCCTAACTATACTTTCATTCTGCCTTTGAAATCCATTCATTTAGAAGTATAAAGGGTGATGCAATTTCCACAGAAAGAAAATAAAAATTTTCTTGCTATGCAATGATGATGCTTCATTAATTCACGAATTAATACAGGTATTGCCATTTTATCATTTTAAAAATGCAATAGAAGCACCTGTTTTGTTGCTTTAAAACCTAATCCACATCAATGGTACTCAGGAATTACTACTAATTCTTTTCTCAGGGATTACTGTTGGCAGACTCAAGGGGTCATGGGAGGTGGATGATAGAATGTGAGTCACCTGATTGAAAGGCAAGTGTCTCCCTGACCCCAAGAAATATCTATTTTGGAATAGTCATCTATTGTAACTGAAAGCCAGAAAAAGTTCCAATTCCTGGCACAGGAATCACATAATGTACACTTTGTAACATGTCCCTCCCCCTATCGTTGTTGTTTTTTTTTTAAGTCACTATTAAAATGGAGAGACTGAGAGATAATACCCATGGCATGAACCTTGATTTCCATGTGGCTGTTCCCAGATATACCTAGAAATGCATATAGTCTCACAACTAGTGTGGTCTGGTCTCAAAGCGGAAAAAATTAATCAGAGGGCATCTCTCAACTTATGGAGTTTATGCTTAGTTGGGGTATAATCATGAGTTCAATCTCTGATACTGGTGGGTGTGTCCAACATGAATAGAAACTTTCTTGGGAATCAAAAACTCACTGGCTAGAGGCTTGTCACTTGGAGGATGTGACAATCTCACCATCCCCAGGGGACTTCTTTGACTTTGATTAAACCAATCAATAAGTTAGTACTGACAAGGACCCCATACCTGTGGCTGGATGAGTTGATCATTGGAGAATGCACAAAGGAAGCCTCCAATAATGATCTTTTCCATATAACTATTTAAATAATACCTCCCCAATGACAGTGCCATGCACATATGGTGTGTGAAAAGGCCTGCTATGACAAGTTTCTCAGCTGGGCACACCCCCCTCACAATCAAGCATGCTTTTTCCTGAAAACTAGGCACTAGGCACAAATGATGGTGGACTTATAAGTCTAACTTAGCATCAAGATCAGAAAATAAATGTCTGGAAAACATACAAATGTTACAGAAAACTTTACTTACTAAATAAAGATAATAATAGCCTTCTCCTTGAACAGAACATCACAAATTATTGAATAGATGCTAAATACTTATTATATATGTACAGTAAAACCAGTTTTAATCTGGAAGTTCATAGAAACTTTGAATTTGAATGTACATGGAAAAATCCTTTCTGTTGGGCTGCTCTTGAACTCAATATTAGAGTTATAAAACAGGGTGGAATCAAATTTTACTAGAACAAGGTAGAAAATTTTAGCTGGACTTAGAACTTGGGTTTTATTTGAAGTTTGTAATATCTTTCTTGAAATCACCAGTCTCCATATGAATGAAAAGGAAATAGATTCTTACCACTTTGACAAGCATAGTACTTGAATAATGAATTTCTTATCACTTAAATAAATTAATTGGGTTCTTCTGAACTCTTTTTTATTACAAATTTATACACATTGGTTAAAATGGCAAGATTTTTCAGTGTCGTCAAGGTATGATTCTCTTCTTGGTCTATAATACAAATGATACTTTTCTATTTGCATGTAAGTCTCATTCTCTATTTAAAATAGAAGAAAAAGACACTACTTTAATTGTGTTTTAAAGTTGTGATCCAGAAGCTGTAGTGATAGTTCTATGGGTAAGGGTTTGTGCTTACAAACAGCTGACAGAGATTCAGTCCTCCCTTTGTACCTAAGCACCACCAGGACTGACCCTTGAGTGCAGTCAAAGGTAAACCCTGTACAAAACCAGGTGGGGGTCTCAATACAAAAATAATTTAAACTATTTAATACATTAAATTTAATTATGTCAAACATTTTGATAAAAAGAACTACCTACAGTAAGATCTAGGAGTAATTACTGAAGATAATCTGAACAATTAGTCCAATTCTGGCATTTTCTCTGACTGAAATCTATACTTAAAATCAAGTTTTGCAATTTAAGGTTGAGCTTTTATTCTTGATCCACACTCTAAAAGATACTGAAGAGAAAAATAAAAGTGACTAGATTCATGACACTGGCAGAGATCAAAGAAGGGAAAATCTTAAGTTTTCAACTCCTGGTGGCCATTGGGAGACTATTCCAAGATGAAGTCTAATGATTGAAGCAGTGAGCTGAGAAAGGCAAAATGATGAGTGTAATCAAAGAAGGGAGATCAATCAGAGATGACAGATAAAATAATGTGCAAAAAAAAAAATCCTACAAAGTAGAAAAAATGAGGTCTTTAAAATTCTAACCTCAATAAGCAATAGATAATTTCAGAGGAGGGGACAGGTAAGGACCAGGGAGAAAAAGAGGGAAGAAAGAACATTTTAAATCCAGAGTAGAAAAAAGGCAGTGTTTGGATGATCTGTGTATTTAGCTGATCCCCTATGATTTATGTAAAAAAAAATAGGTTAATTTGTTTTGCCTTTTTGTGTGTGTGTGTTTTTTGGATCACACCCAGGAGTGTTCAGGGGAAACTCCCGGCTCCATGCTCAGAAATTGCTTCTGGCAGGCACGGGGGACCATATGGGAAGACAGATTCGAACTGATGACCTGCTTGAAAGGCAAACGCCTTACCTCCATGCTATCTCTCCGGTCCCAAAAGGACATACTTTGAAATTAAAAGGAGTATGGCAAAAAGGCAAAAATCAAATTACTTGGATTCATAGAACTTGAATTTAAATCCTACATCCATTTGGGATCAGAAGCTCCTGAGTCAATTTTTGTTTGCTTTTTTGTTTGGTACCACAACTAGCAATAGTCGAGGGTAACACGTGGTGTTGTGCTCAGAAATTACTTCTGGCAGTTTTGGGGGGATTACATGGGATACTGGAGATTGAATTCTGGTTAGCAATCTGCCAAAATAAGCATCCTATACATCTATTATATGCTGCATATGAGTAAATTCTTAACCCTATAATCCAAATTTCTCAAAATTTAAACCCAAGGTGGCTCCATTTTAATATTATCTATATGCATGGTGGTTTTTTTTTTCTCACATACCTTGTTGTTACACAGTCAAATAAATAAAGTATCTTAGGCCACTAAGCTTTTCACCCAAGTTTTCTGTCCCAAATGAAAGTCATATTCTTAAACTCTTGTGTCCTCTGGCAAAATGGATTGGCACTACATTACACCTTTTTATGGACCAGTACTTAGAGGAAAGTCTATTGGTATTAATGTAAAAATGTGAATCCAGAATACTAGGCATCACCTGGGCTAAGAAGTGTGGGATTCTTAGTCTAGTGTCCCCCCCTTTTTTTTTTGCATCATGGAATTGAGTTTATACGTGATTTAGCCTCAAAAATCATCTCTTTGGTCTTATTTTATCACACCCACTCAGAGGGATTGTCTAACCTTGACACTCCAGAGAACAAGTATTTTTTTCTTTCTTGACATTCCCTAATGAACCAGAGTCCTCGTCTCTCCTTCATGACCTTTCTTTTAGCTCTTTCTCATTCCACACTCACCTACTTCCTCCTTCCCAGGAACTCAGCTTGGGTGTCCTTCCTCTTATGTCCTTATTCTGGACCTATTCCCCAATGTCCAGCTCTTTTTAAAATTAACCCTTGCTCATTTTTCAGATATCAATCAGTACTGTGTTCAATGGGTCTTCCTCCATTTCTCTATGTCTTTTTTGTTCCCACCCCCTGCCAACTCAAAGGAAAGGTATTTCTGTTCAATGTGCCAAATTTCTTCATTTTAACTTTGGAGCCATAGAAGATCAAATATTCTCTCCCATTCCCCACTGAAATTTTGTACAATAATCTTATTTTATTTGTGTCCTCTATTACACACTTTTTTTTTGTTTACTATTAAAGTTCTATGCTGTGAAGAGTATTGGAACTTGGGACATCCCAGAGCATGTAAGAGTCCACATTTCACTTTTCATGATCACAGTACTCCAGGTAAAATGCAGCTTCCTGAATATATAAAAGACACAAGATGCCTATTTTTTTAGACATCAAAATGTCTTTAATAGCTGGTCGTTTGATTTCTTTAAGGGATGCTACCAAGAAATTCCAAATGTTAAGAACAAGTGTGAATGTGTATGCTTGGATTATGTATAAATGATATATAATCGCTTGTTAACCTTTACATTCCTTTTAGAATAAGTGTTAGTGTATAAGACTAGAAGGAATATAATGTATTTTGTCTCTCATTTTCCCTAGAGGTTTTAAAATTCAATGTGCTTCTTCAACCCTATCTCCAACTAAAAATATGGTTCTTATATTCTTTCCAAGATGGTGTTCCTAGTTGAATGTTGTTCAGATCTGATCTATAGAATATCCAGATAAATTTTAAAGGCATGTTTCCATGGTGAGGGCTTCATAATTGCTGTTGGTAGTCTAAGTATAACAGAAGTCTAGGGAATGAATATAACTCTGCTATCTTGTGATCATCTCATTCATTACTCTAGGTAAAAAGCAGATACAAGCCTAGTTCTATCTATTCTCAGAACCAGAATGTCAATATCCTGGCAATTATAGAACCAATCATTCTTCAAGTATGTTAGAACTAAGTTAATAGCAAAATACATGTGAAATAACAGTTGTGATTAGGATTATAAAAGACAGCATTCAATATCTAGTGAAAAACTTCCTTTTACAATGAAACAGCTTGGAGTGCTTAGCCATATATTGAACTGAACTAAATTGTTTAAGAGAAAACATGTTGACATGGGAAACAGCATAATTAAAAACTGATTTATTACATGTTACATGTAAAACCAAGCTTTGACTTTTAAAATTCCAAACCAAGAATTTAGTCTTCAATTTACAGTGTAATATACTATGAATATAATAACTCAATAATATTCATAATGCTACATTCATATAAAACATAGAAATAATGATATTCAGTATTTATGTGAATATTCTCTAATATATCATACACTATCTCTCACAGACTTAAGCATGTTTTCTGTTTTTGTTTTTGTTTGTTGATTGGTTGGTTTTTGGGCCTCACCCATGACAGTCAGCGATTTTTCCTAGCTATGTGCTCAGAAAGTGCTCCTGGCTCATGGGACCATATGGAACACCAGGGATCGAATCGAGGTTCATCCTGGGTCAGCCACATAAAAGGCAAATGCCCTATTGCTGTACTGTCTCTCTGGTCCTAAACATGTTTTCTGCTCATCAGCTTTAAGCTTTTTGTATTATATTGAAGGATATAACTTTAATATAATTCAAACAAAATCAATAACTAAAATTTAATTATTTATTTATTTACTCAATTTCAAATAAGTAAATTATTTAAAATTTTAGGAGATAATAGGTGATATGTATCTAATAACATAGTTTAAAAGAGATAATTATGTATAAATAATCATAAACATAAACTATACTTACAAAGATGGTGATACGAAAAAGATTAAAGGTATATCATAAAACAAGGACATATAGATTGGAATGACAATTTATAATGGAATTAAGTCTATTGCTTAAAAAACAGTTTTATAAAAATATGTTTATTAAAACACGCAAATATACATAATGGATTATTATGCAGCCATCAGGAGAGATGAAGTCATGAAATTTTCCTATACATGGATGTACATGGAATCTATCATGCTCAGTGAAATAAGTCAGAAAGAGAGAGACACACACAAAATAGTCTCACTCATTTATGGGTTTTAAGAAAAATAAAAGTCATTTTTGTAACAATCCTCAGAAACAATGAGAGGAGGGCTGGAACACCAGCTCACTCCATGAAGCTCACCACAAAGAGTGGTGAGCACAGTTATAGAAATAACTACACTGAGAACTACCATAATCAAGTGAATGAATGAGGGACCTGAAAAGCCTGTCTGGAGTACAGGTGGAGGTGGGGTGGGATGGAGGGAGATTTGGGACATTGGTGGCGGGAATGTTGCACTGGTGAAGAGGGGTGTTCTTTATATGACTGAAACCTTATCATAATCATTTATGTAATCAAGATATTCAAATAAAGAGAAAAAAAACGCAAATAAGATGAAACATTAACTTAAATAGTACTATTTAATTCTATTAATAGAATTGTTTAATTCTTTAAGTCAAGTAATGTAAATGAACATGATGTATTGTTAATCTTATAAAATATATATTCATATTTTACTATACTTGGCAAGTGCTTTGTAGAACTTCAACAAGATGAAGGATAATTATGGTAGTAATTAATTGGTATCAATACACAAAGACATATCTATGAATTTCTGGTTTGTTTAAAAGTTGTACAAAATAAAAAATTGGTTTTGCTTTTCTTTTGGTTTTGGGGTACACATTTGGCATTGCTCTTGGCTCTTTGCTCAGGGACCTAGTGCCTTACCAATGTATAGATTCAGTCTTGAAAAAAATAATTATTAAATGTACTATACCAATTTATTTTTAGTAATATCCACAAAGAAAAGGATAAGAAATTTATACTAGAATCAGAAAAATAAGTTTACCATGAGCTAAGAAAAGACTAAAAATTCAAATTTCAGCCTATGTATAACATCTATAAAAAATAAAACATGCACCTTATTAGAAATTCTTAAAACTTGAGATAAGAGGGATGACAGGTGTTATAAATTCTCTCATTTACATAAATGAGAAGAAAGTCTTAAGTGGAAAGTTTTCATATCCTTCCCTTCTTCTTCTGGAAGATCTTTGGTGCTGACATTTCTCAGGCTCTGCCTGAATATGTCTTTATATCTCTCTGCTCTGTTCCCACTGCATATATTATTTGTTCTTTAAAGCTATCATTTTGCTCTGTTGTTTCATATATCACTTTTCTTTTGAAAAATAATGAATCATTGCAAGTCGTGGATATTAAAATTATGAGTCCCTTGAATTCCAAGTTTGACTGCCCAGTATATAAGTGCAAAGTCATGTGACTCTGTTTGCTTCGAGTTGATGTTACTTTCTCAGCAGTAAGTTATCACTACAGAACTCTAGTTCCCAAATGAATCAGCCAAATGAATATATCTGCCAAAATCAACTCACATATTATTGGGGAATGACATTTGTATTGTAAAGTTACTCACTGTGAAACAATTTAAAGCTCCACACACAGATAGAAATACAAAAACTTAGTGGTCAAGACTCATTGTTGAAAATAAAACTACATTGTGTTTTCACTTTTGATAGGATATTTGTAATTTAAATTAAGATTACCTATATAATTGAAAAGTCCCACTGACATAAAAGAGCTAACCTATCAAGATGGTTTTTTGTTTTGTTTTGTTTCGTTTTTCTATTTTTCTACCTTGGGTTAGTAGAACACAGTGCTTATTTATCCTTTTTTAATATAAATTTTTATTGTGGTCAAAGTGAATTACAAGTCTTTTCACAGTAATATTAAAGCCATCAACATGTTTTTGTCTGCTCCTCTAAAATTTTCCTCTTTAACACTATAAAAAGCAAAAAAGAAAAACTCTCTTCCCCATGTTTACAATCTGCAGAGTTAGTTTTGATAGCAGAGAGCTAAAATACAGCAATATATAAAGGTTTTCCTACTTTAATACAAATAAAGTTTACCCTGTTTGTGGTTTATGCCATAATGTTACTAATAATGTAAGTGTTAGCAATGGCATGATGGTAATTTAGCCTTTTAGACTCTCTTATAGGTACCACCAAGAGTTCTGGTAATCTATTTTATAAAATCTTTAAAAATAGTATATCTCTCTTACAGAATTCTTTATCTATCCCTATCAATGTTAAAGAATGTTACCAGAAAAAAATGGCTTTAAAGTAGTCTTGCAGTAAGTTCATTGAGAGTTGTAGACATTTCTCTGGCAGGTAAGGATTGAAGATTAAACACAAAGTTAGATGGTAAATCAGACTCAAAAGCATGAAAAGAGATTCAAATGCAAGCACTCAATTTGTGATTGTCCTTAACAGTGACTTGAAAGGGACTGGATAAATAGTATAATAGATAGGACACTTGCAGCTAAATTCTTGCCACCGTCATGGATCTCAGAGCACTGCTAAGAGTCACTTTTGATTGCAGAGCCAGGAATAATCTCTAAGCACTGTCAGGTGAGCTCCCACTCACAACCCCCCACCCCAAATAAAACTGACTTGAAGATAAAGTAGAAAGGATGAACTTTCATAACTCCATATCAAAGAGTGGATTCAGAATTCTCCCTCCTGGAAGGAAGAGATGGCGATCTTCTTTCCACTTGGGACAAATCTGAGGTGTGGATTCTAGGGTCCCATAGGTACCTATGCATAATGATATGTACACTGATAGTACTAAGAATTTTTTTTATTAAATCTCTGAATCACTTAGTGTATTAGGGTATATGCCCATGTATAAAAATGATTATAATATTTAGAAAGTGGAGATGGTGCTAAGCCAACATAATACCCTAGAGTTCTTTCAAGGGCTTAGTGGTTTTGCAGCTAGCATACTTTGTCACATATCTGATGGCAAACCTTGCTGACATGGGGCCATATTGGGTGTGCAGGAGTCCAGCTCCTGTCAATCTCCTTCAGCTCCTGTGCATCCTAGACCAGGTATATATATAGTGATATGTTGACAGGCACCAATTTATCCAGCCACTCAACCATATCATCAAGAATGGGGTGGTGAGAGATCAATGTGGGTATCTATTGACTGCTTCCAGTCGTTTTTGTGCATTCTGGTTTTTTCATTATCCTCTCATGTTTCACATCAAATTTCTTACCTGATTGCCTTCTTTGTTGACTTTATGTCCAAAAATAGCAAGAGTGATTCATTTTTATAACTTTTATTTTTAATTTTTAATTACTTTATTTGTTACAAAATAGTTCATGATTGAATTTCAGACATTTCAACATATAATGTATGTTACCCTTCACCAGTGCACATTTCCAGCCACCAATATCCCTAGTTCTTAAATTGACTTCCTTTAATTATTAAGTAAAATTCCTATTTATTTTTTTACATTCAGAAAGAGCTACATTAAGCATGCTCTTCAAGTCTGTGATCTCCCTTGTGCACACATCTTATTTGCTTGAGTCTATGTTACTTTGCCTCTTATTTCCACTCAGGATAAGTTGTATTCTCTCTTGAATACACACCTGTTCTTTGCTTTTCCCTCACATCCTTCTAAATAAAAGTTTCAATAAAAACTTTGTTGCTTCAACAAAAGCAAGTCAACACTTTTAATCTAACCTTAATTAAAACTGATCTAAATTTAGTTGCAGGGAACAAACAATAATGATGTGTTCTTCCTAAATTTTTTTTTTTTTGGTTTTTTGGGCCACACCCGGCGGTGTCAGGGGTCACTCCTGGCTGTCTGCTCAGAAATAGCTCCTGGCAGGCACGGGGGACCATATGGGACACCGGGATTCGAACCAACCACCTTTGGTCCTGGATCGGCTGCTTGCAAGGCAAGCGCCGCTGTGCTATCTCTCCGGGCCCTGCTATCTCTCCGGGCCCAATTTTTTAAGATTAAAATTCTGGACAAGAAGTTTTGGCCAGATCTAGAATGATAGTACAGCTTTTAGGAAACTTACTTGTATGAAGTCTACCCAGGTTCAATCCCCATTATCTCATATGGTCTCTGAGCCCACCACGAGAGACAGCAGAGTTCAGAGCTAGGAGTTTACTATGAGCATTGCTGAGTATGGCCTCTTTTACCCTCCAAAAAAAGTTCTTCCCAAGTCCAGTTACCTTACCTTGAACTGGAACCATATAAATTTTGTTTTGAAGAGTTGCCAGGGACAGACACAGAAATAGTATAATGCAAACTTCTATTGAACTTTGTTTGACATTTTATTGTGGATATCTTTTCCTCTTCTTCTACCTAAAGCTGACCTTCGTTTGAGTGTGCAATATAAAATAAACAGATTATACTGCATTGATATATGTTTCTTGTATGATAAGACTTTTAATGTAGAAGTCAGATAGGACCTGGTTAAAAAATTTCTAGAACAAAGATAATCAGCAAGCATTAACTAATAAACAAAAACAAAATAAAACATAACAACAAGAAAATAAAGAGTATTTTAATGAGGTTGTATACCAGACTAAATATTTTAACAGGGGCCAGAGAGATAGCATGGAGGTAAGACATCTGCCTTGCATGCAGAAGGTCGGTGGTTCAAATCCCGGCATCCCATATGGTCCCCTGTACCTGCCAGAGGTCCCCTGTACCTACTGAGCCTAGAGCCAGCAGTAACCCCTGAGCACTGCCAGGTGTGACCCAAAAACCAGAAAAACAAACAAACAAAAAAAACAAACAAGCAAAAACCACTATAGAGATCTAGTTTCTTGTGAGGCACATCTGAAATTTATATAATGTTACAATGCAATTTTACTTCAATTAAAAATTAACAATAAACATCTGCCATGAAATTGTCCATGGTACATAAAGAACAAAATGTAAATGGTATATTTTGACAAACAAAAAAAGACATTTGGGAAGAATGTCTCCACCTAAATGAATTGAGGACATAACGACTTGGACAAATATTGTTTTCCATGTGCCTTTTTATTAGAAGAGATTACTTTTATTCATTAAACTTTTATCTTATTGCATCTGTTGTGATTACAAAGTTCTTCACAGTAGGTTTTTAGACACAATGAATGTATCAGGTCTAATCCTACCACCAGTGTTGACCTCCTTCCGTCAATATTCCCAGAATAAATCTCATACTATTACATCTTGACCACCACTTTGCCAGAATAAAAGACATATTTTAAGTTTTGATTGTTAATGTTTGGGTCTCTTGATTGCATTGTTGTTGACTTTGGATTGGATATTTACTGCTTTCCTTATTTTTCTTTTCTTTTCTTTTTTTTTTTTTGCTTTTTTGGGGGGGTCACACCGGCAGCGCTCAGGGGTTATTCCTGGCTCTATGCTCAGAAATCACTCCTGGCAGGCTCAGAGGATCATATGGGATGCTGGGATTCAAACCACGGACCTTCTGTATACAAGGCAAACGTCTTACCTCCAAGCTATCTCTCTGGCCCCTCTCCTTTTTTCTTATTACCAGAAATACACCTGAAACCCCTTAGACTCTGGTCATATTTTTATATTTATCATTAAACATTTCTGACAGGGTAAGGGGATTTAGAGATTTTTTTTAGGAAGATATAGTTCTTTTCCTGACCAAAAGAACTTGTCTTATTGGAGACACACACAGATTCAGGTTCTGCTAGTATTCTGACTTCTGATAAGAAAGCATACTTGTGAGAAGAATAAATAAAAAATAGCTCAAAGCATAAAATAAAAATGAAAGTGAAAGTGATAAAAATAGCCCAATAGAAAAGAAATGCAATCAGCATTTCAAAGTTTCCCCTCCCCTTTCATTGAATGCTAATTATATTTTTTCAAATACTTCTCTATTTATTTTCAACTATTTCATCCCCATTTAAGCATCAGAGACTACCAAGATACACAGAAAAATAATCATTTGATCTTATATGAACACAGCTATTGCCGTTCACTTTAAAAGTGGGCAATACAGGGGCCGGAGAGATAGCATGGAGGTAAGGCGTTTGCCTTTCATGCAGGAGGTCATCAGTTCGAATCCCGGCGCCCCATATGGTCCTCTGTGCCTGCCAGGAGCAATTTCTGAGCGTGGAGCCAGAAATAACCCCTGAGCACTGCCGGGTGTGACCCAAAAACCACAAAAAAAAAAAAAAAAAGTGGGCAATACAGGGGCTGGAGCGATCTCGGCCTCCCATTTGGTCCCCCAAGCCAGGAGCGATCTCTGAGCTCAGAGCCAGGAGTAACCCTGAGCATCACACCGTGTGGCCCAAAAACAACAACAACAACAACAACAACAAAAATTAAACAACAATGGGAACTGCACAAAGTTGATGTGGAATATATTATTTGCATTCAAAATTTTTAGTTCTTCATGCAATTATCAATTAATTAGTTAGTTAAAATTAATAAACTACCAACTCATGACAGAGGTTGCTTCATTTCCTAAGAATTTTATTAATTTTCTTTCATTTACTGCTTCAAAAATGTTATCTTCTTATAACACACAAAATCAGCTAAAGATCTATTCTTTATATTGACAATGCTCTCTAATAAGTAGTAGGCAAAATATTTTACTTTCTAATAAACTTTAGATCTCTTAAAGACAGCTTGATAATCTGTAGTTCATGTTTGAAAAAAACTTTAATAGGGTAGGGAATACATTCTCCAGCTAAAAGCCTTTCAAAGTAATGCTATCATCCTAGACAACAATTATATTTCATATATCCAGGCACAGTTTATTCTTAAGTCTTTTACTTAATAGCAATGGCTTTAATATTTACCAAAAGAAAACGCTAAAATATTAATAAACTAGTAACCTATTTCTTGACAGTAAATGACTTGTTTGAACTTTCAGTTCAATCACTTGTGAAGAAGGAAAACGCCAAAGATTTAATATAAATAAGGAAATTGAAGCAGAAATGTTATGAAAGAAGAACTATCTAGACAGATACTTTTCCAGTCAGCAGTAGCAATAGCAAATTTAGCCAAAATAAAAGCAGTGTCTGTGATAATTAAATAGGAAAATGGACAACTATGAGGGTGCTTTCACTTTAAAATGTAGTTTTTCACTTTAAATTGTAGTTAAATTCAAATTTCACTTCAAATTGTAGTCTTCTGCAATAAAATCAGACATCTAAAATTAGTTCCCTTTAATCAAAAAGAATTTAAAGTACATCTTAGAATATTTCATTACAGAAATAATATATATCATTATTTGAGGGAACGCATATAAAACAGTCAATTCTGTCTCTGTGTCACCACTATAGATTGAAGCATTATTGGAGAAAACAGTAACAGTTGGTTAAATGTAAATAAGCATAAAACACATGTCCCATTAATAGTGGCCCTTGTAATTTTATAATTGAAGACATGTTTTATAGAATTTCTTGTATTCAAGAATTGGGAAAATTTTAAAGACTACTGGAGAGAATTGAACAATTGCACCTATATTTGTCATGTATGTAACTTTTAAGACAACATAGATTCATTTTTCTTTATGGAATTAAATAGTAGTGTGTTTACTTTAGCACTTTCATAATGCATCTTTCCTGAAAAAAGAGAACACAATTATTTATAAATAGAAGTTATATCTGATAGAAAAGCAAATAAAAGTTTCATAGAATCATAGTTGAATAAAACTCCCCACACTTCTCATGTTGGAAGGAATCAGATGGTTCTGAGAACTAAATGAAGAAGCATTGTTCTGATTTATTTCTTGCCATTTTATTTCTAGACTCATTTGACGTTTTTACATGTAATTTTTATTTCAACCTTAAGATGTTAATGTCAAATCAAACTTGTTCCTTACATCAATTATCTCTAATATACACAACCTTTGTCATATTTTCTTTCGTTCACAGCCTAGTGAAGTCTCGGTCAATTTCCTTTGAAACTTTTCCAATAGGTTTATCATTGGCTTTCACATCCTGAAACTTTTGACACTAAACAAGATAGTTTGGGGATGCCAAGAATACATTTTCTTGGAGATTTGGGTGTGGAAGGTGCTTCTTTTTTTTAAGCGCAATTAATAAAGTTTCTAGTATAATATTCATGACTTGTAATGACATGGCTTTATCTATTTCCCTAATAATACATCTTACATGCATATTTTTTAAATAAGATTTATCACTTGAGGATAGAATGATAGTACAGTGCGTTAAAATGCTTATGTTAAACAATCAGGAGTAATTTCTGAGATCAGAGTAAACCCTTGAGCACTACCTGGAGTGGCCCATGAAAAAAGAAAAGAGATTAACATTGGATGTAGAGAAAAATTATCAGTTTATTACTATTGCTAATAATGTAAACTTCCCCTGACTCCATCAGATATAAACTTGTCCCGCTTCTATAGAAGTGAATAAGCTGATTTATTTTATTTTGTGTTTGTTTTTGGGCCACCCGGTGACGCTCAGGGGTTACCCCTGGCTATGCACTCAGAAATTGCTCTTGGCTTGGGGAACCATATGGGACACCGGGATATCGAACCCAGGTCCGTCGTGGGTCATCCGCGTGCAAGGGAAATGCCCTACCGTTACACTATCGCTCAGGCCCCTGATTTCTTAAAAAAATTAAAATGTGAACTATCATATGACCCCAAATTCCACACCTTCATCTCTATACCCAAAGGACAAAAATACTCATGGAAAGATACAGACACAATGTATGTTCACTGTAACACTACTTAAACATTGCACAGAACACAGCCTGAGGGCTCAATGACAGAGGTGGTATATAAAGATGCTGTCTACTTACACAGCGGATACTATTCAGCTCCAAGAAAGGATGAGATTTTGCCTTTTGTTGCAATACATTTAACTGGAGGGCATTGTGCTAAGAGAAATGGGGAGCAACATAGTAAATATCATATTATTTCGTTAATATTTAGCAACACACTAAACAAGGAACAATATCCATTGAAAACTTAGGCTCCCACTATAGAAAGGTTACCTGGGGTGTGTGGAAAGATCAATGGATATGAAAGATTAAAAGGACAAGGTTGGAAATTCCCGTTTTGGTGTGGAAACATGTACTATATAGTACAGTGGGTAGGGTGTTTGGCCTGACATCCCATATGGCTCCATAACCACCAAGAGGGCCAATTCTTAAGTATAATGCCAGGAGTGACCCCTGATCATCACAGTGAATGGATAAAAAAAAGGAAAAAATATATTCTTGTAAATCAGTGTTACCTCAATACAAAGATCAATCACTAATATTACATAACAATGGTATGTTACATAAAAGTAACAAATTTAGACTATAAGATGAATTGAAAAGTAATTTGATTGGATTTCTTATATATAATAAACTTTGATGGATTATCAATATTAAGTTTAATCTTAAACTTGATAATTTAATTGCATAAACAATAATATTTACTTAAAATAAACATGCCCTGTAAAATATGTAATAAAAGGATAGGAGTGATAGCTCAGTGGTAAGGCATTTCCCTTGCATGCAGCCTACCTAGGATGAACCCTAGTTCAATTCCTGACATCCCATATGGTCCCCCGAGTCTGCCAGGAGCAATCTCCTGAGCTGAGTACAGAGCCAGGAGTAATCCCTGAGCATCACCGGCCCGAACCAACAACAAAAACACAAATAAATAAATGAAACACATAATGGAATGTGCACTAATATAGGCTAACATGTATTAAATAAAACAAATGTGAGTGTTTGTGATGAGGAAAATGATGAAGATGATGAAATGAAAATCATGGGTGGGGAGAAGACAAGTAATATGTTGGATGATAGTAATAGGACAACACAATATCAGGTTAAAATATGCAGTTTAATAAAAATTCAACACATGTAACCACTATTATATTACATATTATTTAATCTTATGCTTAATTATAGAACTCTACCTACAAATCTACCTCTCAAGACTATCACTGAATTAATGAAGGCAAAGTTCTATATATGTATTAATGTGTGTGGCTTCGTATAATTATAAATGTATAAGTTTGAGTAGTTCACTTCAGGTTTATTGCTTTATATTTATATTTATATCTTCACAAATCATATCCAGTGATTGTTACTAAAGATTATGTTGGTGGACACAGCACTTCATATATGCAATGAAAGTGCTCAATAATTGAGCTGCACAAACATATCCCACAAATTTACTTATTACAAATAAAATTTCATAAAAACAAACTTCGCAGAAAAAGTGGGACATTTTGGCTTAATTTCCACAGCTTATAATTGTTAACTAGACAATATTTTGAAGCCACAGAGGTATTAAAGAGCTTTTTTAAAAAAACAGACACTGATAATAGGAGGAAATAAATGACATGATAAAAATAAATTAATTTCTCTCAGATCATTTAGTTTTCTATAATTTTAATATACTGGCAAAATTAAGTTTATATAGCATACCAAAAATTTAATGCAAATCTCTTTAATAAATGCAAATATTAAATAATTATACATAAAATAAAATCATAAACATTATTTTGAATATTTAGCCAAAATTATGTTGATTAAAGAGGACTAAAGAAAAAGAAAAGAGAAAGCAAAATTAACATAAACATGAATGCCATAAAAGGATAATTTTTAGTTATATAAAATGCTGGTGCTAATGGAACACACTATAATTAAGAGAATAAGACATTAAAGTGTCAGATTTAAGTAATGAGCTCTACAAAAAAGGAACTGTATTTAAACATACACAGAGATTTATTAAACTATAATATATAGATAAATTGTAGATAATAAAAACATGGAAATTGAAAGGCCCTATGAAGATTTTAATGTTATCAAGCAAAATGAGCATGTCTCCTTTTTCTGGAATCATCCTATACCAGCTTGGACTTGGTTTCTTTTTTTTTTCCTTTCACTCTCTGAAGTCCTCTTTTCTTTGTCCTTTTATTTTTTTCTCATATCTCTTGAAATAAAACTTCAGAAAAAGTAGAATCATATATAAATAAATGAATAAATAAATAAAAAGAATAAATAAATAAGTTTTATAATAGCCAAGAGTGTTCAAGACTTGCCTATTCTGTTTTTATACTTAATTACAGGTACTCTATAAGGTCATGCAAACCAGAAATGATCACTGAGCCTAGAGCCAGGAATAATCCAAGAGCACAGATTCAGGAGTGTTTCACACCCCTAAAATGCTACTCCAGAAAGTAAATACCTTTAAAATGCATAAAGAAAAATGTGGAAAAAAGTAAAAAAAAAATAAACCAAGATACTTTATTTTTGGTGATACAATGATCTCAATAAATTTAACAAGGCTATTATGTAGAGCATGTGCCCTGTGAATAGTAAAATGAAAATGCAAATAAATAGAAATAAGATATTCTAAAACTAAATCTCAAATATGTGGAAATTAAAAATTATCTCTTAACTAAGTCACTGAATGCTTAAATGATTACAGTGATAAATCTAATATACTACATGGAAGAAAAACATAATTAAATGTCAATATTAGAAACTAAAAATAAGTATAAATCAATAAATCTTTATTAACCTATAGCAAGATTTAAATAGAAGTGCAATGCAATCTGTAAATATGTAAAACGTGTTTTAAGTGAAAAACATGCATCATTTAAATTAAGAAAGAAACAAAAATTTAAAAGCCAGAAGTTGGTTAACATTGGAAAGATCAATGACTTTAATAAACATAGCAAGATTAAGGAAGAAAAAGAGAGAGAACATGAATTTTCAACTTTGGAAAGTGGAAAGTTTTATTACTAAGTAATCATACAAAAATTAGAAGAATGATAAGGAATTGTATGACAACTCTGGTCAATAACATAGAGTAAACACATTTTTTGAGGAAAATACCTTACTAAAACAAAGATAAACATAATGTTAAATGCCATGTATGTATGAAAAAATTATTCTTTTATAAAATTTGCTGCAAGGGAAATCCAAGTCCAGCCTGTCTGATTAAATTGCATCAACTGTTTCATGAAAAATGTGTTAAAATTACCAGGCATATGTAAATTCAGAAATAGAGCAATGAAAAATTTGACCCTTCTATATTCCTGGTGTTAAGTAAACTATATACAGCTGATTGAAAAATAATTTAGGAGTTTCTCAAAAAGATACCATATCACTTATTAAAATATACTCCTAGATTCAGTTTAGACTGTTGAAAGCTATTCTATAAGAAGTTGTACATAGATGGTTTATAGTATGAATTGACTTCACAGGCAGAGTTGGAAGCAGCCCAAATATCTGTTGACTAGCTTTGAGACTTGACAATGATCTGCAAAGAACTGTGCATTAAAAAAAAAACAAATAAAATGTGTCTACATATTTGGGAGCTACATTAAACCTTAAGGGTCTATTCCTTGTTTGGTGTTCAAAAGTTGGTCCTCTGGTGCTAGAGTTAGATTTGGTGTTGGGACTAATTGAGGATTCCCTCATGCAAAGCAAAGAATGTTCTCCAGACCTGTGTGACTTCCTGTTCCACTGGCCCTGTATTATTTTTCTTTTTGGGGGAAAGGTTTATTTTAGGTCAGACCCAGTAGTGCTCAGGGTATATTTTGAGCTCTATGCTCAGGATTGCTCCAAGTACTGTTTAAGGGACAGTGCTGAGCTGGGGATCAAATATGGTCCTCTTCATGGAAAGCACTCTATATTCTCTTTGAGTATTCTTTAAGATTAATGCAATTATTCAATCTTAAACTATATAAAACCCAATTTCTGTATAAAAATCATAATGTTTAAGTGTTGCCATTGTAATAGAGAATGTCATGTTTGTCAATGGTTTCACTAAATAAAAATATATTGGAAGAACTAATGGCAACTAACATTATCATCTATTCATTCTATAAGCATCACCAGTAATTTTAGCAATCAAGATACTTGGTAAAGATGAATAACTAAAATTTAAGTGTTGATTACTTATCCCTTTATAGAAAAAGAAATTATTTTTAAGTTGTTCTTATAAGCAATAGATGATAATGTTAATTTGCCATTAGTTCTTCCAGTGTCAGAGATTGAAAGAAATATGGATTGTTCCATTAAATTGCTCCCCTAAAATTAGATACTAAAAGTAATGTGTTCATGATATGAACATAATGGAGGTAGATTTATTTTTATTTAATGTCAGAGTTCATTTGTTAAATGTAAGTATTGATATTTTATTAAATGTTATCTCAATAGATAATTTCAGTTTTATTTTTATAATAAATTTTCTTAAAATTATGGAATAAATACTTAACTGGAAAAATTATAAGGATCCATTAGCAATAAAAGTTTTTGAAGCAACAAATTAATGAAAAAAATTTAAAGGTAAAAATAGTAAAAAAAACACAATTTATGCTTACATAATACATATTTTCTATATTTAATTCAATTTTACATGTTTAAAATACACAATATGAAAATAAGCTCCTTCATTGTAATTTTCTTGCTATATTTGCTCAAATTTGATAATTTTAAAGAGATTGTGCCTGAATGAGATTTTAATACCTATTTAGGAATTATATAAAATGTAATAAAAATCGTCAATGGCCTAGTGAAATCTCTGCATTTGGGTTACCTTTATTGAAATAAAGAACGATAAATAAAAATATCTATAAATGCTAATATCTTAATAAATTTCAAAATAGTCTAGAAGGGTATGATCAGAATGATTTTTGTTATTATTTGTTGTATTGTAACTTTCCTTCAAGTACTAAATAAAATTATTTTTATGTAAATTTCATCCAGAGACATAGTAATTTTTGGAACTACTGATACAGCAATATTTAGAATTTGTTATGTTCTCATTTTTCCATATTATTAGTATTGACAGAGAATTTATAGAAAATTTATTAAAAAGAGGAAAAATAGAACACTCACTCCTTTTCCATTAAAATCACTCTTTCCTACTATTTTAAAACAATAATTTGTTATGTAGAACAATGGTCACAATTCTTTATCTAGGCTTTCATTCCTAAGTCAGTTATAATTTTCCAAGGTAAAGAAAACAATAAGGTAAAATATGAGGACCATTGGTGGTGGGAAAGTTGCACTGCTGAATGACTGTTCGTTTTTTTATAACTGACCCAACTACAAACATGTTTGTAATCATGGTGCTTAATAAGTATATTAATAAATAAATAAATAAAATATTTGAGTAGATTTTTCCAAGACAACATTCAAGTGATGGGGCTGAGTAGAGGGTGTGCTCAGTACTTGTCTTGCATATGATTGACCCTGGTTATATTTGTAGCACCCAATAAGATTCCCTGAGCCTAACAGAAAAGATTCCTGAGAGCAAAACGAGCAGTAAACCCTGAACACTATTGATCGTGGCTCCCAAACAAAACAAACAAGCAGACAATAAAGAAGAATACAGATGACATTTTATATGTTAAAAAGTATAGGAATAGCTGTGCTTGGGGGAACAGTTGCACTAGCATTACGGGGGTTAGATGAGAAGGAAGTACACCCCATTCATTACTACTATGTGCCTTAAATATTACTGTGAAAGATTTGTAATTCACTTTACCCACAATAAAAAAGAAGAAAATTTAAAAAAAAAGTATAGGAACAGATGTTCAACATTATTAATCCTGAAGAAAATGGACTGTCCACAAGAAATATGAACATTTACTATTAAAGGAGGAAGGAAGGAGGGAAGGAAGGAAGGAAAGAAGAAAGGAGGGGAAGGCAGAAGGAAGACAAAGGAAGGAAAGAGGGAAGAAAGGAGGGAAGAAGGCAGAAAGGAAGGAATGAACAAATGAAGAAAAAAAGAAATGAAGGAAAGAAAGAAAGAAGGGAAAGGAGGGACAGAAAGAAAGAGGGAATGAAGGAATGAACGAGTGATGGAATAAAGGAAAGTAAAAGGGAAGAAAAGAAAGAGGGAAGGAATTAAGGAGTAAAGGAAGTAAGGAAGGAAAGAAAGAGGGAAGGAAGTAAAGGAGTGAAGAAAGGGGAAGGAGGAAAATGAGGGAAGGAAGAAAAGAAGGAAGGAGGGAAGAAAGGAGGGAAGTAAAGAGACAACATAGAGTAAAGAATAGGAGAGGGAAGAAAGTGGGAAAGAAAGGAAAGAAGGAAAGAAGGACAGAAGAAAGGATGGAAGAAAGGAAGAATTGAAGGAAAATAAAGACAGAAGGAAAGGAGGTAAGGAAGAATAAATGGAGGGAAGAAATGAAGGAAGGAGTGAGGGTATGATGGAAGAAAGGAGGAAAAGAGGGAATGAAAGAGGAAATGATGGAGGAAAGAAAAAAGAAGAAAAGGAAGGAGGAAAGAAAGGAAGAAAAAAGGATGGGAAGAAGGAAGGAGGAAAGGAAAGATGGGAAAGGAGGGAAGTAAAGGAGTGACGAAGGAAGGAGGAAGGGAAAGACGAAAGGAAGAGGAAGAAAGAAAGAGGAAGAGGAATGAAGGAAGGAAGAAGGAAATGAAGGAAGAAAGGAAGGAGGAAAGAAAAGGAGGAAGGAAAGATAGAGGGAAGGAAGAAAAGAGGAAGGAGGGAGAGAAGGAAGAAAAAAGAAGGAAGGGGAGAAAGGAAAGAAGGAAAAAGGGAAGGGCAGAGGGGAGGAGGGAGGAAGGAAGGAAGGAAGGAAGGAAAAAAAGAAGGGAAGATAGAAATAAAGGACTTAAGGAAGGAAAGGAAGAAAGTAAAGAAAGAAAAGGAAGGAAATATGAAAGGAAGGAAAAGGGATAAAGGAGGAGGAAAGGAAAGAAAGAGGGAAAAAAGAAGGAATGAAGAAAGCAAAGGAAGCAGGGGACAAGGGACCAAAGGAGGGAAGGAAAAAAGAGGAGAAAAGGAAGGAGGAAAGGATAGAGGCAACTAAGGAGGGAAAGAAAGAAGGAAGGAAGGAAAGAGGAAAGGAAGCAAAGAAGGAAAGAGAGGAGAAAAGAAGGAAGATAAACAGGGAAGAAAGGAAGGAAAGAAGGGAAGGAAAGAGGGAAGGAAAGGAGGAAAGGAAGGAGGGACTAAATGAAGGAGGGAAGGAAGGATGGAAGGAAAGAAAGGAGGGAACAAAAGACAAAATGAAGGTGGGAATGAAAGAGGGAATGAAGGAGGGAAGGAAAGGAGGGAAGGAAGGAGGGAAGGAAGGAAAGATGGAAGGAAGGAAAGGAAGGAATAAAATAAAAGGAGGGAAGGAAAGGAGTGAAGGAAAACAAAAGTAAGGAAGAAAAGAAGGAAGAAAGAAAAGAAGGAAAGAAAAGGCAAGGAAAGAAGAAGATCTGTTAATCTTATTTCAGGTCATAGATCTCAAAAAATTAATATATCAGGATTTCTCAGAGACAATGAGAGGAGGGCTGGAACTTCCAGCTCACTTCATGAAGCTCACCACAAACAGTGGTGAGTGCAGTTATAGAAATAACTACACAGAGAACTACCACAATCATGTGAATGAATGAGGGAACTGGAAAGCCTGTCTGGAGTACAGGTGTGGGTGGGCTGGGATGGAGGAAGATTTGGGACATTGGTGGTGGGAATGCTGCACTGGTGAAGGAGGTGTTCTTTATATGACTGAAACCTAATCACAATCATATATGTAGCCAAGATGTTTAAATAAAGGAAAAAATTAAAAAAAATAATATATCAGGATTTGTAAATACTATCCATATTTATTAAATTAACAGAATATTTATGACACTAGTCAAGATACTGTAAAAACACAATTGTTCATGTATGAATTTAAAAAGTTAAAGTAGTATATTTATTACAATGAAATATTAGTCTGCATTTAAATAGTATAGCCTGGTCTAGAGAAGTTACAGTGGATAAGGTACTTGGCTTGCATTTATCCAATATGGGTTCAATTCCTTGCACCACACATGGTCATATAATCCCCACCAAGAGTGAAGACTAACACAAAGACAGAAGGAGCATGAGATAACAATGTAAAACATATACCCTTCAAGACTGACTTTCAGCATTATTATATACATTTCAAATAAGATTAAATAAAATGGCTTGCCTTTTCAACTATAAGTACTGTCATTCTTACATTCAATAGACAGTTGTGTAAACTATATTACATCTTCAGTTTTCTATAATTATATTATTACTTTTTTGTGCATCTAAATTTCATAGAGATTTATTTCTAGAAGTATTTTTTTTAAATAAATGCTGTCATAACTAAGAATTTGAGCTCAGAAAATTCTCCATTCTAAGATTTCTAATACAATGCATGAACTACTTTTTAGCAACGGCCAAACATTAAAGAGACTGAGAATAACCAGGTGAACTTGAAAGTTAAAGAATCATATTTATACTATTTGAAATATCATTATTATAAGAATTTGGCTTTTTGGTTTGTTTTTGGACAATACTCATTGTATTCAGTTTACTCTGTGGTCAGGGATCACTCTTGGGGGGTTCAAGGAAACTTGCAGTACCAGCAATTAAACTGAGGTCAGCTAGATGCTAGGTAAGTTCCTTTAACCTCTGTACTATACTTCTAAAGCCAGATCTACATTTTAAATAGCCCAGCCTCCTAATCAAAATAAATCGGAATCCATTTGAAGAGAGAAAAACAAGGTGGCTCTCTTGAAATGCCTTTAACAATGTGGCAAAGACTCTGGATAATACTGTAGGACAATTTGATTTTCTGAACAGTGTCCTTTAATTCTAAGATTAGCTAGTGAGCACATGGGGGAAAATGAAAACAACCAGTGAGAATAAAAAACAGACAATTTTTTGTTTCATCCAACCATGTTCTTAAGACTAAGTAGAAAGGGGGCAGGAGAGATAGCATGGAGGTAAGCCGTTTGCCTTTCATGCAGAAGGTCATTGGTTCGAATCCCGGCGTCCCATATGGTCCCCCGTGCCTGCCAGGAGCAATTTCTGAGCATGGAGCCAGGAGTAACCCCTGAGCACTGCCGGGTGTGACCCAAAAACCACAAAAAAAAAAAAAAAAAGACTGAGTAGAAAGTAACAAAATTAAAGGTTTGGTTTCACTATTTGAGAGGAGAAAACCCTAAATGCATATCTACATAAATATTAACCTTTAGTCTCTGCTTTGCTCAAGATAGTGATGGCAAGAGAAAACGTATTAAATTCCAAAATATTTCTATAGCCAGCCACCTCCAAACAAAACTATTTTGACTTATAAAAGTAATTCATGCATATTCATGTTCAAGTCTTCCAAATGAGTAAATAACAGGCAGTTTTATAGTAATTAATGGATTCAAATATTTATAGAAAACTGACCACTATGAATACATTATTATTCTATTATTTCCAGTCTAATAAGCAGAAAGACTATTTATTCATTTACCATGACTCAAAAATCTTGTGGTTTTTTTTTTCTTTCCATACTGAAATGCACCAAAACACTTAGTGAAGAAATGTAAAAAATTTTGGGGGAAATTACTTCTTCACGAGATTAACATCCTTAATGTGAATGGATACATGCAGAAATATGTAATTTACTCCATTTATACTAAACTGGATTTGACTTAAAATGGAAGGATTTTATAAAGTAATTAGAAACTGGTTTATGTATTGCCTAATAAAGCTTCACTTTGAGAATCTAGGTATTTGTGATAATGCTGCTATCTTTATAAAAGTAATTACATGTCAGATTATTTTATCTTTTCTTGATGGAGTCATGTGGCTTCAAGATAACTATCTGGAACAGTATTTGGAAAAACTTAGTAATCTATAATAGAAATGATTTTTCTTAGATTAGTTCATCAAAATGAATTAGAGAAAAGTTAATGGAAATTGTCATCTTCTGTATCACGCCAAAATTCTAATTTCTTAAGTATTTATTTTATCAAAAAATGTGTACATCATAAACTCTTTCTTGTCTCTATTGAAAGTACCAACTATTCTGTTATATCTATGATAGACCAGAAAATGGAAATATAAAAAAATAAAACAATTTGCACTTTTTCCCTGACAAGTATTTGACAAGTACTCTGAGTCATTTGCATTTTATCTACGTGCCTCTATTCTAGTGCTTTGTATTTCATCTCATTATACAGTTTTATTAGTTAGTGTTGTTTTATATATAATAAAATGCAGTCACAGAGAGGTTCAAAAACTATCCAAATACACATAATTCTGGGTACTCTCATTCATTTAACTCAACAAATTGTTCAATCTAGCTGCTTCACTAATTTGCATTAGAGTGTCTCCTATTTTCCCACAGTGAAGTTGCTAAACAGATGATAACCAAGGAAGCAGAATTGAATAAAATAGAGCAACTCTATTATTATTTCAAATGGGATAGAATAGATGAGTAACAACTGAAATTTTCCAATACTAATCCCAGACATGAATTTTTCTCTTAAATTCCAAGGGAGGACTAATTTCTATTATAAATTCCATATTATGTACATAGGATAATAAAACTTCAAAGTTAGTTAATTAAAGTTTCCAAGATGACACAATAACTATTGGAGCTCAGTCAAAACAGGCTCTGATCTCTCCTGAAGATATTATTGAACATTGTGTAGTACACAGATATTTTTGTGGCAACAAGCAAAGTCTTTCTTTTCAATTCTTGTCTTCTCAATACAGGGAAATAATACCTAAATTGTCTCAATATTTTAAGTTGACATTTCCATATTTATAAAGGCCAGAGTGTCATGAATTTAAGGAACATGTAGAGTGCTTAGATTTGGCATAAGCTAGGAAAAGTATAACCTTGATTATTGGTTAAAAGTGTGTAGATTAATTTACCAATAAAACTTAAAGCTACAAGAATACTAAGTTGAAAAACTTTCTATGAGGGTATTACCTAAAATCTCAATCCTTAGAACTCGTTGAATTTTTTTACTTTAAACACGTTTTTCTCTGAAAATACTGACTAAAAGTTTAATTTCTTAAAGACAACTAATATTTTATTTTGTATTGTATTATAATTTTATGAGGAAATTATTATTAAACCTAACTATAAATAGCAGTGATCTGAAAACTGAGATTCTACCAATATTTCTTTGTCTTTTTTTGATACTGAAACAAAAATTTTAACCAAAGTATTATTTGTGTATGAATTTCCCATTTCTTTTCTTCCTTTGATACTTTGAGCTTAGGTCTCTTACAATGAATTACAGGTTTCTGACTGGAAAAAATTTTGAAAAGAGAAAATATTTTTGCAGTAGTATGGTAAATCAGAGATGAGTACTTATTTTTATTTTTTCAAAGGCAATATAAAATGCATTAAATTCCTCAGAGTAAACAACTAAATGAAAGTAAGGGCTATTATATTTTAAGCACATAATTTACTTTATAACTGTATATGCATACATGTCTACTATGAGAATGAATTAGACCATATACACTGGGGAATTTTGTTTCATTTTAGCAGAAAAGCAGACTATCACTATATATTCAACTTATTCATTACACTAAAAAATTTACAACTAAGACTAGAAATGAATATTCTACTTATAATTAACCTGAGGAAAATATTACAATATACATTCTTTACTAAAAGTACAAAATGTTTTGGATATATGTGTTATATCTAGAAAATTGGTAAATAGAAATTTTAGAAAAACTAAATTAAAAAGATTGGGGAGATAGTACAACAGGAAAGGTTTGCATATGCATGTGACTGAGCCAGGTTAAATCTCTGGAGCCCCAGTTACTTTTAAAACCCATCTGAAGTGTTCCAAAACACAGAACCAGGAGAAATCCCTGAGCACTTACAGGTACCAAAAACAAAACAAAACAAAACAAAAAAAAAACAACCACCCAAAAACCTGCATTAAACAATTCAATCCACATATTATTACAAATAATTTTATATACATATTTTTGCTTGTTCTATGCATGTCAGTAGTAAAATATGTATGTAGACTTCCATTCTTCCTTGCATTTAAGTTTTGTCACTTTATTTTTTTTCCTTTCCACTTAAATACCACAAAGATAAATGGTCGTTTATCTTCTTTGAGGGTACGAGTGAATATTGAAGAGTCAATATTCTTTTTTTAAATAATTATCTTTATTTAAATACCGTGATTACAAACATGATTATAGTTGTATGACTACAGTCATGTAAAGAACACCCCCCTTCACCAGTGCAACATTCCCACCACCAATTTCCCAGATCTCCCTCCTCCCCACCCCCCTACACCTGTACTCGAGACAGGCTTTCTACTTCCCTCATTCATTCACATTGTTATGATAGTTTTCAGTGTAGTCATCTCTCCAACTGCACTCATCACTCTATGTGATGAGTTTCATGTCATGAGCTGCACCTACCAGCCCTCATCTCTCTAGTCTCTGAGATACTGTTAAAAATGTCTTTCACTTTTCTTAAAGCCCATAGATGAGTGAAACCATTCTGCATCTTTCTCTCTCCCTCTGACTTACTTCACTCAGCATAATAGATTCCATGTACATCCATGTATAGGAAAATTTCATGACTTCATCTCTCTGATTGCGGCATAGTATTCCATTGTGTATATGTACTACAGTTTCTTTAGCCACTCATCTGTTGAAGGGCATCTTGGTTGTTTCCAGAGTCTGGCTATTGTAAATAGCGCTGCAATGAATATAGGAGTAAGGAAGGGATTTTTGTATTGTATTTTTGTGTTCCTCTGGTATATTCCTAGGAGTGGTATAGCTGGATCGTATGGAAGCTCAATTTCCAGTTTGTGAAGGAATCTCCATATAGCTTACCATAAAGGTTGTACTAGACGGCATTCCCACCAGCAGTGAAAAAGAGTTCCTTTCTCTCCACATCCCCGCCAGCACTGCTTGTTTTCCTTTTTTGTGATGTGTGCCAATCTCAGTGGCGTGAGGTGGTACCTCATAGTAGTTTTGATTTGCATCTCCCTGACGATTAGTGATGTTGAGCATCTTTTCATGTGCCTTTTGGCTATTTGCCTTTCTTCTTTTTCAAAGTGTTTGTTCATTTCTTCTCACCATTTTTTTGATGGGGTTAGTTGTTTTTTTCTTGTATAGTTCTGTCAGTACCTTGTAAATTTTGGATATTAGCCCTTTATCTGATGAGTATTGGGTGAATAATTTCTCCCACTCAGTGGGTGGCCTTTGTATTCTGGGCACTATTTCCTTTGAGATGCAGAAGCTTCTCAGCTTAATATAGTCCCATCTGTTTATCTCTGTTTCCACTTGCTTGGAAAGTGCTGTCTCCTCCTTAAAGATGCCTTTAGTCTCAATGTCCTGGAGTGTTTCACCTACATGTTGTTCTATATACCTTATAGTTTCAGTTCTGATATCAAGGTCTTTAATCCATTTGGATTTTACCTTTGTACATGGTGTTAGCTGGGGGTCTGAGTTCGCTTTTTTGCAAATGGCTAACCAGTTGTGCCAACACCACTTGTTGAATAGGCTTTCCTTGCTCCATTTAGGATTGAAGAGTCAATATTCTTAAATTTAAAAAATAAGAATACTCAGATCTTATCTTGCTAATTCATATGGGATGCAAAACATCCTACGGAGAAAAGTAATTAGAATAAAATGTTCCATAGAATTTTAGAGTATGTGATTAATATGCGGGTAATAATAAATGATTAATTTTTTAAGAACAAGAAAACAATATAGTGGTGGGAGTTGGGATCAAAGGGAGAAAAAATAGCTAAGACAAAAGAGGTAAAAGTGTGTTAAATACTTGAAATTGTCACCCTGTCATCTTGTCTAAGTCTATGAAAGAGAAAGAGACATTAAGATTGGTTGCAGCTGAAATATATTGAGGGCTTATCATAGACCAAAACTTGTGCTAAAATTTTTACATGAATAATAACATTTAGTAATTTAAAAGACCCATTGTAGTATACATTATCATATACAAATATAATTATATATAAAAGAAAACCTGAACTAGATTAAGAAACTTTTCTGTAGGTCACATGAATTTTCACAGAATTGTAATTCAAATTTAAATGTATCTGACTTCAAATTTGTTCCTTTTATATACTTTAGTTAATAACTATCAACGTAAATTTAGCAAAAACATTATCTATCTAGTAAGTGTTCAGTAATAGGATAGAGCTATGAGTTGAAAAATATAACAATTTCAAGTAACTGCTTTTCAATATAGTTATTACAATATTTTAATTATTGTTAAACAATCACATTTAAAAGGGTGATAAATTATATATTTTAAAATATAAATTATAAGTATAAAAAATTATATATTTAAAACAAGTTTTTAAAAACAGTAAATGGGCATAGTGACTTAATAATGATTATTATATTTATTGTATAAAAAGAAATTCCAAGTTAAAATGTATTATCAGTAATAAATTAGGAAAAATAAGATGAATTATTCATACTTTGACTTTGTTCTGAATTGTGCTTATATAGTTTTAACAGAATATATTTAACTGTTTTGTAAGATCTCTACTAAACAAACATTACACCAGTATTAGACTATAGCAATTACACTTTCTTCACTATTCCTAATCCAATTTTTATTATGAAAATGGCAAGTGTCTGATTGGTTGTTTTTTTGATCTATACTTGGCAGTTCAAAAATCATATGAGATTCCATGGATCAAACCCACTGGTCGGCTAAATGTAAGTTAAGTTCTCTGATGTGGTACTATTACTTTAAACTCAGAGGAGCCATCTTTAAAGGAGCAAAATTCCTGCCAGTTCCCAAATGGTAGCACAAGCAAAAGACAAAGGTGTGAAGCAAAAACTGGACTATCATGCTGGTTTAAATTTTAGGGTTTCACACGGAAAGGAACCAAGTGCAGATGCTATGAGCTAAGACTAAAGAACACAAAACAAGCAGCAAAGATCTGAAACCTCAGTAACAATTATAAATGAGTAAATTCCAGCACAAATATGCACTTACAGGTAGACTATTTTCCTTTAAGCCCACCTTAATGATTTCTTTTATCTTTAAACCAAGAGTATTGCTCTACTAATTTACAGCAAAAGAGCAAGTAAATGAGTATTATTTTAAAAACCTTTTATTTGTATGACACCATCACCAGGAGTTATTCCTGAGCACTGTAAGTGTAGCCCCATACTCACACCGGAAAAAAAAATGTTTTTGAAAAGAAAGCTATTCTTATAATAATATAATAAGCTCTCCTATTCATATTGCAAGAGGGCATTGAATTTAGCTTCTTACTCTATTTTAATTTATTTAGGGCTGAAAGTTAACTCTTGAATAAATAAAATTATAATATTAAAAATAAAAACTATAAAAAATTACAAAAATATTAGTGATATTTTTATAACCTTAGCACAGAAGAGTAGTTCTTAAACAAAACCATCCAAAATACTAAATCATATATTAATCAATCATATTAAAACAACATAAGCTGCTATACAAATACAATCATACATTGTTGAGAAAATTAATAAATGCGAAAATATATTTTTAATGTATGGTTATAAAATTATCAAAAATTCAGAAAGTAATTCCACAAATTTAGAAACAAACTGTAATCTGATAAAAATACAGCAAAGAAATAAAGATATATGTATATATATAAAATATATATATATATAATTTTTTTTTTGGTTCTTGGGTCACACCTGGCAGTGCTCAGGGGTAACTTCTGGCTCTATGCCAGAAATCATTCCTGGCAGGCTCAGGGGACCATATGGGATGCCAGGATTCGAACCACCAACCTTCTGCATGCAAGGCAAATGCCTTACCTCCATACTCTGGCCCCTAAATCAATATTTTTAAATGGGAATTCATACTGATAACCTTATATAGGAGAAAAATGTCAAAATATCCTTTAATTCTAATAATTAAAATACAAACTAAAACAAAAGTAGTGTACTCTTACTTTTCATGCTTACATATTTGTAAAAGTAATTAGCTTAATTTTTCTTTTATTAAATTTATTTCCTTTTATTAAATTATTTTAGCTTTATATGTGCCATACTTTTCTATTTGGATTTTGGACCATACTCAATGGTGCTTAGAGTTTAGTTCTGTTTTGCACTCAGAATGATGAAAAAAAATTAAGCCATTGGTTTAAAGACTAGTTGGATATATTATTTAAAATGTAAAGATGCTCATATACTAAGGACCAGAAATATCATCAATAAAGATCTATCTAGAGTCTGAAAAGATAGTACAGCAGGTAGGGCACTTGCCTTGAATGCAGATGATCTGGGTTTGCTCACAAGTACCCTATATGGTCCTCCAAGTCTTGCTAAAAATGATCACTAAATGTAGAGCCTGGAGAAAGTTCTGAACATCACTGAGTGTGAGAACCCTTAAAAAAAGGAATTGTTTCTTTGGCAGCAATTTCTTCATTCATTTAATTTGCAGTTTGCTTTTGTTTTCCTTCAACAAATTTAAAGCAAAAAATTATCTCATCTAGCATTTACATTCTCTTCTCTTTTTTACTCATATTTCCTTAGGCCCAAATCCCACTTTCACATTAAAATTAAGCCTACATAAATACATGCCAATACTTACTGAGTAGTACTGTGTCCTATGCATTTTGAACACAACAGTGCACTTGAAAAGTATGACTCTTGCCACTACATTTCTAGTTTTCTAAAAATGTGATTAATGTGGAGACTATAAACAAATATAAACAAATGGGTGCAATATATTTAGACTTTATAAGTCAGCTTAATATGATTGGACAAAAATATGAGAAAGATAAATCTGTATTAAATATAGAATGTTCTCAGAAGAGAATTTTTGAGCATTTTTTTATTTAAGTGTCAATTACCTATAATGTTCATATATGTCTATATAAAGATATAAACAGATCTATCATCTTTTTATTATTTTTTGGTAGTGTTTGTTGGGTAGTTGGTTTACACTGGATGATGCTCAGGAGCTAGTTTCTGCTATGTATCTATATCATCATGATCCCTGGAAAGCACCACATGCAACGACAGATACAGAACCAAAGAGCCTGCAGCAAGGAAAGCACCTAACTTCCCACACCATTTTCTCTGCACCCACCCATTTTTTTCTTTACAATAAAACATACAGGGTCAGGAAGATGGCTCAGAGGGGAGGAAGACATAATGTGGAAGTCTCACATTATGTCATTCTCCAGCATCTCAAGGGCTCTTAAGCACAGCTGGGTGTAATCCTCTCCACAAAAATATTCTTGCTTATTTGATTGAATGTATTGTATATTCTTTCCTACACCCCATTTTGATTCATCATTTTATGATTCTTATTTTTTAGTCACATTCCTGACTATGCAGCTAAGAGAGCTGGATAAATGCAACAGTGGAATAAAGATAAAGTCACCAGCAGCAAACTACATTTTGCTTACATTGCTAAGACTTCAGTGTTGACTATGGGCTGGGGAACCCAGTACTCTGGTCACAGATTCGCACAGAAGTCTGATTACTCTTTGTCTTTCTCTCGCTGCTTTGATTGATTTGAAGGACATGAACATTTTTCTTGAGAAATCTCTGTGACACACAGACCTTGAGAATCTCAAGGCAGATTATAAATCAAGGCCAGGGACCAGCAACTTCTAGTCTGTAAGTGAAGAAAGAAAAAATACTCTCTATTGTCTGTGCTATTAATAAATAATAGGAACATTTTTTAAAAATGCATGGAAATTTTTCTTTGTAAAGATTAAGTTTGGTTTTTTCATAATTCTCTAAATTTCTGATCATGTAATTTTTAAATTTTCTAGATTTCTTATATGGACTTTATTAATCCTCTACATGGGTAATATGGGTTGAATTAGCAGTATATTCCATGTACTACTGTCAAGCCCTCTTTTCTTGATAATAAAATTACTAATCAGAAAGTTGATTTTAGGGACCAGAGCAGTGGGCCTCCAGTAGCCTAGGAGTGACCCGGGTTTGATCCCCCAGTGTCCCATATGGTCCCCCAAGTAGGAAACGATTTTTGAGCACATAGCCAGGAGTAAACCTTGAGTGTCACCGGGTGTGGCCCAAAAATAAAAAAAAAAGTTGATTTTAATTCATTTACATACCAGTTGTCTATTATACTTAACTCTCTTTTTTCCAAAATATATAGAAAAAGGCTGGGAATATATTGCAGAATATAGGGTGTTTGTTTTCATATGGCTGACTAGAATTTAATCTGCAGCACTTCACATAGTGCCCTGAGTTCTGCCATGAAGCGATCCTTGAGATGCAGAGTCAGGAATTAAGCATGAATACAGCTGAGTTTGGCCCCAAAGCAAAGCAAAACAAATACAGGGAGTATTTTCATCTCTATAAAAATTAGTGCATTTTCAAAAGGCAAAGCAAAATAATCAAAGATGTTTATTCTGTACAGTGTAACTGATGCTAAACTATTGCCACTGCTTATTATTTTTTGTGCAAATTTTATGTTATATTTTCTTCTTACCACTGTTGACCCTGGTAAATGGAGACATATAGGGAAGAGATTAAAGTGCTTGTCTTGCCTCTGGCCAAACCCAATTTATTGCTCAGAATCACATAGTATCCCCCTTGTATCACCAGCAGTTACATTTATGTAAAGAGACAGAAATAACTTCTTTAAACCACCACCTCCTCGAAAAATAAAATAAACATAGACTTGACTGTTTAAAACATTATGTCTCTAATATCTTCTGTTTTCCATATATTTACTCTTTTTAATAATGACATTATTAAATATTGATAATACTAAATATTTACTTAAGCATATTGATCTTTTAGTGTGATTGGGCACTTTCATAATTAAATATTTTCCCATTATTAAAAGTCCATGGATCACAAAAAGTAATTATCTAAATGGCCACTTCATTATTATAAGATTTTAACTTCACTTTGACACTAAATTGACTTTGAATATATGAATTCAACTTACGTTACTTTATATTTTATTTGGGTGTGCAATGTTGTATCTTTGTCTCATTTTTGTTTGTGTTTGGTCACACCAGGCTGTGCTCAATGTTTACTTCTGACTCTGCACTAAGGATCACTTCCAGTCAGTCCTGTGCAAGGAAAGCATGCCCTATTTGCCATCTTATCATAACTCTGTCCTCATCTTTTGAATATTGTTTCCTATTTTTACCTAAAGACAATGATAGTTTAAACATATTTTTATAATATTTCTTTTACAAGTTGTGACATATTCTAACTTCTATATATACTGAACTTACACAGAATGTCCTTGCATATGTTTTCTATTTGTCTGCACATACCTATTAAATATTCTTAAGCACAATATTGCTTAATGCAGCCTATCTTTATAATGTGCTCCAATAGTTATCAGACATTTGAGTTTATTTAGAATGAATCCTAATATACATCTTAAAGCCTGTTTAGAAACACCTACAGTATGAATCTCTATTATGCCACATTGAACATTTTTAGTAAGTCATTTTGAAAAGCAGTGGTACTTTTTTTATAATATTGCTATATTCAATTTCTCTTGCTTAGGTCACCTCTTTAATATTATTATGAATTGTAAATTTTCAAAATCTTTTCTTGAAAACGCAAAATGTTACTAAGAAAATGGAGAGTACAGAAATTGAGGAAATCACCTAGCATGCAGCCAACCACAGTTCTATCTTTCTGAAACTCCATTAGTCCCTGAGGTCACTTTTTAGTACTCCCTGCTGTGCTATACCTGTACTCTGATTCTTCACATTAAATTCCCACACTGCCTGGGACTAGAAACAACCAGGAATGGCCCAGCGTCCCCTAAACACCACTTGAGTGACTTCCAAATAAAAAAATGTCAGTGATTAAAATACTATAAAATAATATACAGATACATAGAATCAGGATCGTTTTTCAATTATTCAACAGCCACTAACTCACTAACTTACTTTAATGCATTTTAATTGTGGACTTGTAAATCTGAAACCATTTTATCAACTGGTTATTAGAAGCCAATGAGGTTCTGGAAGCACATTAGCATTCATGCCAAGAATTTTTTAATGTGTATGAGAGAGAGAGAGAGAGAGAGAGAGAGAGAGAGAGAGAGAGAGAGAGAGAGAGAGAGAGAGTGTTTGGGACAGGGGCACCCAGTGATGCTCAGGACTTATTTCTGTCTCTACACAAAGGAATCACCACTAGTGGGCTAGAGGAGACCTTATGGAATGCTGGGGATTTAACCCAGGTTTTTCCATATGCATGAAAAAAAAATCTTACCCTACAGTACAACCAACTCTGACCACCCAAAATAAATCTTATTTCATTAAATTACTATAGGTTACAAAGTTATTCATAGTTAAGGTTTAGACATGCAATGTTCCAGCACCAAGTCCACTAACAGTGTCAACCTTCTTCAGTGTTCCTATCCTACATCATAAAATCAGAAACCTTTTCATTTTGGTTGTTAATTAAGATTTTGATCTCATGATTCAGTGTTAATTACTCAAAGAGTTGGATCTTTTGCTAGGCCATTCCATTTCACCACTGAAATACCCTAGTCCCCTTGAACACTGTCCTCATTATTTACCATCTGTTTCTTTTCCCAATCATTTTGTTTTCTTTCTTTCTCTGCCCTTCTCCCTAAAACCTAGGGCCAGAGTTTTTCTAGGCATTGCCTTTAAAACTTTACATTCCCTGATTCAGCTATTCCAAATACCACAAATGAGATCATCCTATATTTGTCCTTTTTCTTAGATGATTACTATTCCACTCTCTTATGTTTTTTCAGTACAATGACTTTATCTACAGGTGTTTAGAGGAGTATTTAGAGGAGTATTTAGAGGGGTATATTAAAGTATTAAACTTTCTTCTGTTAAGCAATAAACATCAGTGTGCTTAACTATTTTACTTCACTAGATCAGCAGCTACATTGCACACTGATTCATGACCTATAGTTCAAAGCAAAACAACATACTATTTCAAACTCACTACACTTGCAGACCAGTCCTGGTGCACACCCGTATGGCTCTAGAATGCTGATCGGAGCCCCTGTTATAAGAAATAAAGCGTCATTTCATTCTGAGACCAGTACTAGGAACAGCAAAGGAGAGTTAGGAGGGAGTAAGGAGGGAGGAGAAAGTGAATGAAAAATGAAACTAATGAAAAGGAAAAGAGAAAAACAGGAAAATGATAGGTGAGCAGAATTCAGCTGCTGTTGTGGGCATTGTGAAAGGACTGATTATGAAATAGCATCCCTCAATCTACCTTTTCACAAGTGCAGGCATGGATGCCCATAGGGAGTAGAAGAAAAGTAGAAAACCAAGTAGCTTCTTATGTAGATATTCCAGTTTAACATAGATTTTCATTGAAATATGATGCTGTTTGCTTTGTGCAAAACTGAAACAGAAACATTTGTAAAGTTTCTTTGTACTATTTCTAATCTATAATTTAACAGATTTGTTCTGAGAGAACAAACATTTGCTGAATGTCATGGGAATGGTTTTGAAATGTTTAATGCCATCAAGATTGCCTCTGAACGTATCTGTTGAACAAGGAGTGTTAAAACACACAACCCCACTCACAAAATGGGCCTATTCTCAAAGGCCTAGTTTTATAGCCCTGGTATTAGTATTCCTCCTTCTTTTCTGGTTTTCTTGTAAAACATTGTAATTCTTACTCATTTCCTGCACAAGCTCAGGGACTGTTTCTCATAACTTCATGTTCATTTCTCCAGTCATTGCTTTGATCCATACTTTGAGTACCACACAATCATGAGCTTGCTGATCAATAAGATAAATAATAATGCCTTAGGTTTGGGGTGTGTACCTTTGGCAATACTAGATATGCCTATCTCCACTGAGGAACTGAATTATATAATATTTTTTGTGTTCCCACTGGCTTCTGCAATTGGAGTCATGAACTATGTGCAAACAAGATGCACTGTGTCTTCTTACCTTTGATGTCTGGACTCTTATGGGGGCACTACTCTTTTGACACGCTTTCAAAAGCCCCCTACAGTGAATGTCAAATTAAGCACCCTTATGAATATGCATGAGCATAAACTCATAGACCCATTTTCGTGGCTACTTACTGTGCTGGGTTGCCCTGGAAGCCATTCCAAATGGTTTTGATTTTGCGTGGGAGATTCTTAATGGTGGTAATTATCTGCTGCAGCCATGCACCACCAAATATGACGCGTGTTAGAGATACTTTAAAAATAAATAAAAATGACTAGAGATGCTAATTCCTACATTTTATTTCCTACAGGGCAATTAGCCCCTAGTAATGATGTTTATATTTATATGCAAATATCTCAGGAAAAATTAATCTTAACAGAGATTTTCTATGAATACTATAGGGAAAGGAGGATCTTCCATCTGTCTGTAGAAAATGCTGTCATTAGCTCTACATGCAACCTATTTCTGTAATAGAAACTATTTAATCTTAAGTAATTCATTTTTCATTTTGTAATATTTTCACTTGTGTTCTTTTATTAAGACTTTTTTTTTACTAATGTACAGTATATGTAGCTCTTCAGGGACCCCATATAGGTGCCTTGCCATATTATCTTCTGAGTATCATCTGTTCTTTTAATTATTATCTAATATCCTCACTATTCCTCATTTTAGGAAAATAATTGCATAAGCAAAGCAGGTTTCTCTGGGGTACGTATCATTAATATACTCTGTTTTAGTGATTACAACAGCATGCAAGTCAGAAATGTAATGAAGAAGCAAAGTTCTATATTACCATTGTGACTTCAACAAGCTTCCAGTCTCTATAGGAAGAAATGGAAGCTTAGAAAAGTTTTAGAAACTCTCTGAGCCATGAAAGGGTGAGGCTCAACAACAGAATATAGAACTAACTTCACATTGTCACATTGCAAAGTTCTTTTCTTGCCAAAACAAACTCAAAGACAAGGGATTTTGAAAAACAAATCTTTTCTCCCATGCTCCTTTTCTTTCCATAAGACATTTACAGCTCTAAGTGTGTTATTCAGTTACTTCAGCAGTATCATTCAATATACTGCTTGCTTTTGCAGAAGATGTATACTCTTTATTACAGGTTTTAAAATACAACAAATAATATACTCAATTTAGCTGCTATGAAGAGAGAGTCTCTAAATCTATCAAAACATTAATAAGTGGATACAAAACTTCCAGGATTTGCCAACACAAAAAAGTGCTACTAGTTTAGAATTATATTTATGGTAATGATAAAAAAGACCAGCATCAAAAATCATATATAGTCAGATTACTATGTTGTGTTCCCTCCAGATTCATGTTAAGAAGTTCTTTTAAGTGTAGAAACATACAAAGGCAAAAACAGAATTTGATGAGTATATTACACTTAACCAAATTTGAGAATATGGTAATTAACTACAACTTTTCAGAGTGAAATATGCATCCACTTGACATCTGTGATGCATGTTTCCCCTATAACCTAGAAGGAACAAGAAAGTAAGCCACCCAGATTTTCTAAATAAAATCAAAATGCCACAAATAACAACATATTTCAAAACACATATGTTCATTGTCACTCACAGTCAAAATCCACACTGAGCGGGTGTTGGAAAGAAGAAATTCACTACCCTCAGCCTGCAAAATCTCATTAAAATCTCTTGAGATTTATCTGTCACTCTGACAGGATAATTTGATTTTAAATTCCATCACTGCTAGCCCTAATTTTTAAAATTAAATTGGAACAAAATGTGAGTTCATTTTTCCCTCCCATATAATGAGTAATAGGATAATATAAATCAAAATCAAGACTGTCATTAATCAGAAATTACAAGAAAAAGATTTGAAAAAGAATCAGGGTCTGATTGAGGTAAGTTTTCTATCCATTATAGAACCAGAGTTAAGATGGGTTTAAAAAATAAAAGGTACTGTGTATGGTTCCCATTGAGAGGCACAACAGTTTTTTTTAATGTAGAATATTGGTATTTTTTTCCCAAAGTCTGGTTTCTTTCTAAAAAGCAGCACTTATTCAACCCCTCACTGAGCTTTGCTTTATTATCATAATTCACTCCAGAATAAGAGTTCTTCAGCTCATAGACCAAACAGCAAAATGTCATAAACACAGTCTTCCTCTGAGATATCTGGATAGCACCTAAATAATATCATTCGTATTACTGAAAACCCTGTCCCTTTTCTTCCCATTTCTCAATAAAGGAGCAAATAAACAATTAAATGCCAGTGGCAAAGAAAAGTAATGCTACTGGCAGAAGTTGATCTCTGTGAAGATCATCACTGATTCCAGACATATTCGAGCCAATACCTCAAAATTCAAGTGGTTCTGTTCAATTCAAAGGTCCCCTGGTGATAATCACACAACTCATTAAAACGAACAGGATTATCTCCAGACTGAAATGGAACAAGGCATCTGATCTTGAAAACTGCTTTCAATTTCTAGATGCTATTCACTTCATAGACATACTAAATATAAAAGTTTCTAGGGAATGAACATTTAATGTCAAGCTTATAGTTAGGACAGAGGTTTGTGAAAGAAGCAGGAACATCTGTTATTTATTTATTTAGTCATTTACAACAATACGTTTATTTCTAAGGGATTTTGCAAAGAAATAAAAATAATACATATATAAAAATATTTGAAAATAGTCATATATATATAGCTATCTTACAGATAATCTTATCGATCTAGTTAAAAGAAGATACACTGTTGGAATTGACTAATGCCGTTGTATATGTAATTGAATGGTCATCAGGCTGAAGAAAATGTGGTAGAATTTGGTTCAAGTTCAAATATCTGAACATTTTTTATATATAAATTTTGTTTGTTTGTTTGGTCCGACACAGTAGAGCTAAGGTGTCAGTCCTTGCTCTGCACACAAGTTACTTCTGGCAGGCTCTGGCTACTAGATGGGATGCCAGAGATCAAACCCAGGTCAGGAATGTGCAAAGCAACTACTACCTGCTGTGCTATTGCTCGGGTCTCTAAGCAACTTTTAATATGAGGTTGAGAAACAGAGGGAAATTACTTTAAGTCTTTTCACATAGCAGAACCAACGCTGATTGTATTTTATCTCCTGCACAGTCTATATAGTAATTTTTACTGTCTCCAGGGAGCACTGGGTTTCAAGTTTGGTATTGTCACTCAATAAGTCCCATATTCAGGTTTTTCCTGCCACATTTTTTCTCCTAGGTAAATGAGCAATTACATACACTAAATTTTATTAAACATTAAAATTTACTGAGAAAATAAACCAAGTAACAAAACACATTTCCTCATTTGTAATGGAGCATCAAACTGCTTCCAAACATTTCATATTTGTGCACTTTGGAATATCTTGGTTCTACTATTGAGGGGAGTAGAATATTTTAAAATTTAGCATGTTCACTTTTTATAAAAAAAAGTGACCACATGTTATATGTGGTAATTTAGGCGCTATATTACATATTAATTTAGGCAATATAGCTGATGATAAATGAGTGTGTTTCTGTATGTACTTGTAGGAATATATAAGTACATGTTTATGTGCACATACTATATAAAATGCATAAAATTATAAGAAAACTACTACCAAAGTAGAAATAAAGAACTATTGATGAGAAATATTTATCAACTCTTAATGGTTATCAAAAATCTACTAAGAGTTGTTTAAACAATAGTTTTCTATATATTCCAATTCTTAAAGTTTAATAAAAGGCAGTTAGTTACCTTATAAACTTGTTAATATTATTCACTGCATATGAGACATATAAACAGATTTGTAGCTCTGTAGAAACTGCTTATTGCAAAATTAAAATTATGGCTTTTAAAAATAAGAAATTATTTAAAATTTTACATTTATTTATAATATACATTTTGGATATAATTAACTATACACAGAACATGTGTGTTATTCAAGCATCCTTTAGTTCTTCTTATATTTGGTAATTTGTCACATACGATAAAATTTTTAAATAGTCAAAAAGTAATATAAAAATGCACAAAGCAGATATTCTTACAGTGCTTTCACTAGAGATACTTGGCTCTTATTTTCAGGAACAAACTCCTCAAAGATTTCACCTTCACCCTGAACATAGCAATGACAAGCCAGTCAAGGTCGACCGAATCCAATTAGAGTAGTTTTCTAAGAAAGGAATCATGATTCCTGACAATATGAGGGCAGAAAGCTACAAGCTGTTTTAACTTTAAAAAGTCCAGTGGTAGCTACAGTCATTTTTAGTTGTAGCTTAAGAGTATGTCCTCAAGCTATGCAGGCACAAAATATTTTTCACGCTTTACTGGAACCAGCCATTGGTGAGCTGCCTACAAGAATTTGGATTTTATATATGTATATATATATATATATATATATATATATACACACACACACACACACACATATATATATATATATATATATTCTCTTGAATAAAAACAAGAAAATATATAGGGTTTGGAAAATTTCAGCACTGTGGACAGAGATGCCATTGCTTCTGTCATAACATAGGACAGACTTATTTTCTATATAAAAGCTCTGACAATCCTGTGATTAATTTTCTCCTTTTTTTATGAACTACAAACACACACATAAAATATCTCCATTGGCCTTTACCATTAAACATTTATGGTCATTTTCCTCATATTGAATGCTGTGGTCTAACAGAATTCTCCTAACTAATCACTTACAGCCTCTGGAGAGTTCTTAGAACATACTGTGTACCCTTCTAAAACATAAATAAAAATAGGCTAAAGCTTTAGTTGTATCCATTCTGATCCCCCATCCATTCTGGGAACACATAATACCCTGCATGATTTGGCTTTTGCCTTTTCCACAGACTGCTGTTTTGAGGGTATCTTATCTCTCTCATATTTCATATTATTTTAAACTCCAGAAATACCAAGATCCATAAAGTACACAATCACATTTTGTATGTATACTTCGTAATGCAACCTTAATTCTCTTTAAATTTTTTATCTGCTCTTTACTGCCTGTTTTGGGATATCATTCTTTCAGAAGCCTTTGCCATTTTGCATCCTAAGAGGTGATCTTCCTCCCCTTTAAATGCTTCTATAAATTCTGTTTGTGTACTTCTCTGATTATAGGACTCTTATAATACTTGAATGCAAGTTTATTTTTTGTCTAAATTCCATGTATCATTAATCTTAGATTTTCTAGTGCCTGCTCTATAAAGGGAATACTCACCATTGTCTGAATACATATGATTCTCTACTATTGGAAATTAGGAAATGTCTATGATACATCAAATCAAAGAAATGATCCCCATTGGGACCAGAGTGGTGGCACAAGCAGTAGGGCATTTGCCTTGTGTGCACAATTTGATCCTCCGGCGTCCCATATTGTTCCCCCAGCCAGGAGTGATTTCTGAGCACATAGCCAGGAGTAACCCCTGAGTGTAACCAGAAATCTCCTTCCCCAAAAAAAGAAGGAAAAAGAAATTATCCCCATTGATTTTATGGGAAAATATTTAGCATTCTTGTACCCCTAACACATCCAATAAAATCATACCAAATAATGCATAACACCTCAAATAGCATGCAGGAATGATAGGATATTATAGCCTGATTGAGGAATCCTGGAAAGAAACTTGCAAGATCCATTTTCACTGCTCAAGACTTTGCTGTTTCTAGATAGGCAGCTACAAAACCAATTCAGGATTCTATAGCTGTTTACATGTTTTCATAAAATGTACTTCTCATGGCTAGAGAAAGGGCTCAAATGTCCAATCACAATTATGCAGGCAGATATTCTAGTAGGTTTCCTTGACATTTTATACCACTATTAAGCATCACTAGAAACACCCCTTGAGCATAGAGTCAAAAGTAATCCTCCATGATTTAGCTCAGTAATCTTCTAAAAAGTGAAAATTCTCTAAATGACTCTTGCTTATAGCCAATATTTCAATTTAAGTCTTTGGAAAGAAGAAAGATTAATAACTTCACTTCCTTTTTCTTATTCTATTGGAGATAGAAGTTTATCGAATCCAATAACACCTAGCCCCTTTGTTTAAAGCTCTATTGTGTTAAGGTTCAGATTTGGACAGCAGATGATGCTGATACTCTGAGAAGTTGGTTTCTGCAATCACGCACAGTATATTCACACACAGTATATTCCCAAAGAACTCAACCTTAACTGCAACATGCTGCTCCCACATTTCAATTGCTCAGAATCATATAAAAATTGAGTTCTGCAGTTTTTAAAGCAATGTAAAAAGTTATTTGCATACAGTCCACTCTTTTGTTTAATGTTCTGTCAATCACACACACACAGAAAAGACTATCTTCCTGAGCTAATACTTTTGAGCAGATGTATAGGACATGAAAAGAATGATATAGTGGGGGTGGGGAGAAAGAAAGAGGAAAGAGAAAGAAAAGGGGTAATTTTTTTCACAAAGGAGTCACCCAAATACATAATATAATATAAAATATATAGTACATAATACATATATTGAATTATAGTACATAATATATATTGAAAATATATATATTCAAGTCCACTAATGCATTTGTTTCTCTCTCCGTTTAATCTCTTGATATATAATTAAATATTTGTCCCAAAATACTAATGTTTACAGCTAATATTTGGTAAATAAAATTGATGACACATTTGAGATGGGTCTGTTTGTCAATGGAAAAGAATCACCCAATTATGCCAATCCTACCCCTGGCTGGATACAGAGCTCTAATATCAATGTAAGCTGCATTTGATCAATATGCAGGATGAATGCAAAGGCACTCTCAGGTTTTTCTAATGCTCTTTTCTACCTTTCAAAATTGAGTGGCTTTATATAATCCTCCTGAAACTTCACACCTCACACTCCTTCAAAGCCTGATGCTTGCACATGGCAGCATTAGAAGGAGGATTATTAAAGACCCCCATTGGAACTGTGGCCTATTCATTCTCTGTATAAACCATGGGGTTCCTGCACAGACAGTGATATGCCAACACGAACCCAGACAGCTGCTGTACTAAAGCGCCTCTGAGTGCAGGTGGGGAAACAGCTTGTGATATTAACACGACTAGATCCTTCTTGTGGCTTTCTATAGCCTTTATTTAAAATACAGAAAAATGCTTTCAAAGACTTATTTATAACTGTATCAAGCACAGATTGCACCAACATTATGCTGCAATGTGCACATGTGTTATTCATACTGATATTAAGTATTTTTTCTTTTTTGAAATCGCCAACAAGGAAAAAAATAAGTTTCCTGTGGATGATTTAAGAGAAAAGCTACTAAAACCATCAACGAAGTTAAGCTGGGTGAAAATAGCATTTTCAGAATTAAAGAAAAAAAGTCATGAAAACAAACAAACAAAAAGATTTTGTATAAAAAGAGAAATTGAGATGTAAGACATATTTCTTTAAACAAAGGTTTTGTGGATATAGCAGCTGTTCATGATATTTTTTCCTTTATGGAAACTGATAATTAAATTAATATGAAAGTGTCCATATCACTATGGGCTTGTATCCAAAATGTTATGTTTAGACACTTCACAGCCTTAGGCATCTTCTTTGTTGTTTTCAAAGTGGGGCTAGTGGTGTTTGGGCCATACCTGGTGGTCTTCAGGAATGACTCCTGGCTTTATTTTTTTTTTTTTTTTGGTTTTTGGGTCCCACCTGGCTGTGCTCAGGGGTTACTCCTGGCTCAATGCTCAGAAATTGCTCCTGGCAAGCACGGGGGACCATATGGGACGCCGGGATTCGAACTGATGACCTTCTGCATGAAAGGCAAATGCCTTACCTCCATGCTATCTCTCCGGCCCCTACTCCTGGCTTTCTAATCAGGAGTCATTCCTGATGGGGCTAAGGAGACCACATGAGGTGCTGGGAATTGAATTCAGGTAAGGTGCCTGCAAAGCAAATACCTTCTGCTCTGTAATGTCTCTCCGACCTAAGTAGAATTCTTAGTGAAACCAAGAATTGTTACAGAATCTTTATGAAAGTCTTACTGTAGGTAAAATAGTTGTGTGAAACACTATAACTAATATAAACCTGTGCAATGCTGTGCACCCTAAAGTATATATGTCTATTTGGAAAAACTCTTAAAGTTAAATTTAAGTTCATAAGAATAAAACAAGAATAAGGATAAACTGGATTGGACAAAAGATGGTCAGGGCTAAATGGCCTAAATAAATCTTCAATTTCAAAAAATTTAAATTCTCTAGAGTCAGTTTACTATGTAGTATTCCACTATTGATTGGTCTTCATCTTCATGATACCTCAGCTGTTGTTGGACATCTAGGTTGGCTATAATTCTTAACTATTGAAATTGAGTACTGTGATGAATAGTGGCATACATATATCCTTTAGAATGAATGTTTTTTCTGTATATACTGAGAATACTCCATATGGTTTTCCATAGAGGCTGAACTAGACAACTTTCCCACTACCCATGGATGAAAGCTTCAAATTGAATGTTAGGTATCATAGATATTGTATATATTATATATATTATATATTGTATCTCATGAGATGAGTCATAACTCATAATATGTAGAATTGGATAAATTGAAATAATATCTGTCCATTCTCTAGGCATAAAACATTGGAAGAGGAAATTTGTCTAGAGAAATTATAATACAAAATAATAGCATCTTAAGATCCCCATGTTAGGTCTGTCATTTTATTGCAAACAAAGTTGTTAGGGACAATAAACCAGTCTTTCTTGTTATTATTATCAAAATATGAATTAATTACTAAGTTGTGCTTTTAATTATATTTATATAATTTATTTTAAATACTTAAAATGTGATTAACTTAAAAATAAAAGTAAGCTTAAATTCCATAATATAAAGATAACTGACACTTGCTGATGTTTCGAGTATTAAACTAAAATAAACTTCTATGAAGATATATGAAAAGTTTGAAGGTAATACATTTGTCATTGATTTTCTTATATTATGTATTTTTCTTCATGACCTGAATTTATATTATGCATGCAGATATGAAGAATAATGCTATTTTACTATGTGGTAGAGCACAAAGAAAGAGAACAATTAAAGATACCATCAACTTTAAAACATCAAGCAGTTTTAAAGCTTACAATAATCTATATGCTTAGGAAGAGTAGGAGAATAGGTAATTATATATATATATATATATATATATATATATATACAAATCTAATGATGGCATCTGGACTGATATAACCCTTTTAGTCTATGTTTTGAAGAAACCACAGCTACAGGTGGTTAGAGATCACTTCTGTCTATGCTCAGGGACCATATGCAGTGCCAGCATCAAACTAAGGTTGACTGTGTGCCAGTTAAATGAAATAAACCCTGTACTAGCTGTCTATTGTCTGATCCAGTCTTTACAAATATGCATACAGACATATGCAGACAGCATTATAATTGTAGGTGTCTATGAGTTTCATTTTTGAAAGTTGTCAATCATATAGAGATGTATAGGGAGATATTATAATGTCTAGAGTAGCTTTAATTAAAAATAACCCACATTAATAAAACATTCAAAATGCCAATCAGAAGGAAATGTTTAAAACTGTTAAAAATACAGGGCTTATCATAAGTTAGATAAATAATTCTATAGTCAAGATATATTGATATCTTTTATATTGTTTATAAAACAATTTTTATTTTATTTTATATATTTTATTTATATATTTTATATACTTATTGTTTACACTTTGTTAATAAGGAATAGAGAATAGTTATTTCCACTAAATGTTTTAACAAATAATTTTAACAAACAAATTTAACATTTACTACTCTGACATTGAATTATTGGAATCACCCATTTCAATTATCCAAAAAGTACTTGAAATAATTCATTTCCATTTCTAGATATCACCGTTTTGTTCAATCAGCTAGAATAAAAAGCATACGTAAGAAAGTTTTAACATTTTACTTAAGAATTTAAGCCAAAATAGTAAAAATGAAGTAGAGAAAATTAAGTAGAGAAAAATCACTGTCTATGAGTATCTTATAGCCAATATTTTAGAAAAGGAAGAATTGATAATTAATGGTATAAGAGAAACTTATTTCTGCCTTCACCTGTAACTTGTTTTTTCCTTTCAGCCTACCGGTAACCTAATAGAAAATGTACAAATTGCATTACATATCAAATTAATTCAGAGCATGACAGGAAGGGCAGACAAGTGGCTGTTTAAGAAATGAATAGAGTTCATGAAGTATTTAATAAGTATTGATCCTGATTTTACCAGGGGCTAAGCTACTCTCTGCTACTAAGTTAACCACTTTTGCATCAACTGTGAGGTCAGTAGTTCAACTCAGAGTCAGTCATGTGCTATTGGCTCCACACAATCCATGCAATCAAGGCAGGACTACTCCTCCAAATCACCCATCACTGACTTCAGGCTCCTTTTGGAAAGGAAACAGGTCAGAGTTTTGCATTTTAGGTTTCATTAATGACAGCCCCTGAATAATGGTGTGGAAAGGATCTTACAATTTGCTGCTGCCATTAATAGTGAAAGAGAATGATTTTTTACTGCCAATGCTTTAGAAGGTCAAAAGGCCACTGAAAATTACTTATTGAAACTAAAATATGCCCCCCAATTTTATTTTCAATGTCTGCTACCCCGGCCTACAACCCCATTTTATTTTTAGTTTCTATGACAGCATCACTGGTTGGCTAGACTCAAAATATCTATGAGAAAGATCTTAGGTGCAATATTCCTTCCTTTGCTAAATTTTTAACTGTATGCTTATATATCAGTCTCTTTGGATCTACCTTTTCCATCTGGGCTTTGAAGCTTATCAGATTAAAAAAGATAACTGTAAGAGGAAATGGTGATTTAATAACCTATACTTCAAAATGTTTCACGAATTAGCTTATGTGTTACCTACTTTATAATCTAACTCTTCCTTCCCTTTTTGCCTTCATTTAGGGTTCCAGATTGTCACATAAAAGAAATTTTAAGAACAATTTGAAATTGAAGAAAGCAGAGATGTCCAGAGATCAAAATTTTAAGTTGTCTTACACTATGGGAAATGTAAGTACTATCTGGAAGGAGTAATTAGCTCCATAAAGACCTATGTTAGCTGCATTTATGTATCCTAGAATATCAGAGTAATTATAGTACACCTAATAAATTCAGCTAACTTTTAGTTCTAGCAGGTATTGCTTTTCATAAAAATAATACTTTATTAAGATAAATGGATCTCAGATTGGATTGAAGAAAAAAGAAAACCCCTTCTAATATGGTCAAATATAAATACAAGAAGAGTATGAGCAATTTTGCTATCATTACTTCAACTAATAGAGTTCAAATTTGGGTTACTTATTCTGATATTTTACATACCAACTAGCCACAGTTTTGATGCTCCTCTCTTCTTTTTTACATGATTAAGATGAGGAATAGAAATAAACTGGCATTTTCAAGAAGCAGATTTAGTAAAGAGACTTTCATGCTCAGATTTCTGTGCCTGAAATGAATATCAAACACCAAATTATTTTTGCTTAATTTTAAACTTATTCTGGAGCTCATAAAATAAATATGCAAAAGGAATATTAAGTTCTGCAATGTCCTTAACCAATGACATATTTCAAATTATGACTTCTTGTTTTTTGTTTGTGGTGATTTATTTTGAAAGAAACACTATGGGGTGACTTAGCTGTTAAAAGAGCACAGCTCTCTGAGGGAGGGAAATGTACATTTCACATATCAATGCTCTATATTTGTACATTCATAGCTTTCTTAATGACCCACATAAAATATTTTAAGCTATATATAAAAAGTGTGCACATACTTGGATTTCCCTCCTAGTACTGGCTTATAGAGTTCTCTGACTCCTTATTCTCATATATCAATTGATTCATTAATGCCACCACTAAAAATTCTTACAGATTTTCAACAGTAAATGATGATGGAAAAAAAAGTCAAAAATTGATGGAAAAGATAGAGGTAGAGTGTTTGCTTTACTTGTGTTTGCAGGTCGAGTGTTTGCTTTACATGCAGTTGGATTGGTTTCAATCTCTTGGTCCCCATATATCAGCCCATTCGCTGAGCTCCACCAGGAGTGACCAATTAAATACAGAGCTGGGATCAAGCTCTAGCATCACTGGATGTGCTCCTCTAAAATAAGTCAGAAATTCAATCCAGTTGGCATGATTTGAGTACTGATAAAATATTTCCCTTACTTCTATATACACAGTTAATATTCTAATGTAAAAACCTCAGATACTTTATTAAAAATTCAAAACAAAATTTAAATATGTATCAAATCTAAGTACATTTGATAAAATTTAAATATGTATCAAATGTACTTACATTTGATACATATTTAAATGTTGAATAACAGTAGAACACATTTATTCAATCTTATTTTGAGATAAAATAATAATCAATATTATTGGACTGGAGTGGTGGCTCAGTGGTAGGGCATTTGACTTGCACATGGCTGACCTACGATGGACCGTGGTGTGATCCCCAGCATTACATATGGTCCCCCAAGCCAGGAGCAATTTCTGAGCACATAGCCAGGAGTAACACCTGAGCATCACCAGGTGTGGCCCAAAAACTAAAAAAACGAAAAACCAAAAAAACCTAATTTTATGAACTATATAGAAATATGAAAGACTAGGACAAAGATTGGAATATTTTTGTTCATTTATTTCGGGCTACATCTGTCATGATTTCTCCTGAATACAATATACTCAAGCTCCTTCCCTGGAGGCTCATGGGACAATATGAGGAGTCAGGGATTCAACCCAGTTCAGTTGTATTCAAGGCAAATATTTTACCCATTGTATGATTTATTTGTTGTCACCAAATTGGAATTTCTTTCTTTCTTTTTTCTTTTTTTTGGTTTTGGTTTTTGGGCCACACTGATAGCACTCAGAATTCATTCCTGACTCTGTACTGAGAAATTGCTCCTGGTAGGCTTGGAGGATTATATGAGATGGCAAAGATAGATCCCAGATCCCCTCCTGGGTTGGCCATCTACAAGGCAAACAACCTCCTGCTTGTGCTACTGCTCTGGCCCCCAAATTAGAATTTCTATCTATAAAACAGAAAACTTCAGGATCTTTTATTTCTTATGAGATATATAAAATAATCAATATATTTATGTGTCACTGTTCAAGGTGAACTTATTTGTTATAAAAATTACAGTTCGGGCCCGGAGAGATAGCACAGCAGTGTTTGCCTTGCAAGCAGCCCATACAGGACCTAAGGTGGTTGGTTCGAATCCCGGTGTCCCATATGGTCCCCTGTGCCTGCCAGGAGCTATTTCTGAGCAGACATCCAGGAGTAACCCCTGAGCACTGCCGGGTGTGGCCCAAAAACCAAAAAAAAAAAAAAATTACAGTTCTATTTCACACCATATAAAACTTAAGTGTAAGCAAAATTTTTTTTGGCACTATTAGACATTGCATTATATATGAGTTCAGGCAAGAGTAAAAAGAGAAGTGGCAAAAGATGTTTGAAGATTGTCACTTTTTCTGTTACATTTAATAGAACAAAGGCCAAAATAAAAGGCAGATCTCTGGTCTCTGGCTATAAATCTCTTGGAAGAATATATATCAAGGGTTGGGTGGAAGACAGTATTGAGTTGAGATAGAGTACAACTATGTAAAACATCTGACACACCAAATGTTATTTTCTGCGTTTTATCATAGAAAAGTTTTCTATGGGGCCAGAGCGATAGCGCAACAGTAGGGTGTTTTCCTTGCATACGGCTGACCCAAGACAGTTTTGATTTGACCCCTGACATCTCATATGGTCCCCCAAGCTCGAAGTGATTTCTGAGCTCATAGCCAGGAGTAACCCCTGAGTGTCACTGGGTGTGACCCAAAAACCAAAAAACCATTTGCAAGTTTAGATGTAGTTAGTACTCCTATTGTGTGCTAGCTGCATTATTGTGTGAGATGAAGAATATTTTTAACTAATTAGGAGTCATACAAATATCCTAGAGAAAACAAGAGTCAAAAAAACCAAACAAGGTACTCTGCCCTCATAATAAAATTTCTAGGAATTGCAGCATATGTAGAAATAAAAGCATTTCACTACAAAACCATACCTGGCTTTTATTTCTTCAATATTTCATTTTGTCTGTTTGTTTTTGTTTTGGGGCCACACTCAGTAACACTCAGGGGTTATTTCTGCCTATGTGCTTTGAAATTACTCCTGGTTTTGTGGGACCATATGGGATGCCTGGGAATCAAACTGCAGTATGTCCTAAGTCAGCTGCGTGCAAGGCAAATTCCCTACCACTTGCACCACCGCTCCGGCCCCTCCACTCCCTAGTTTTTAAAATAATGTTTTGAACAAAAAATTATTTAAGTGTGGTGGTCAAGTAAGTTTTGGCTAACTTCATGGCTTTCATCCCAAATCTAATTTCAACACTATTTCTCAATTTTTTCTTCATTTCACATTTCTATCTTTCTGATAATATGCTCTAGCAAGAAAGTAAATAAAAAACATGTACTTTATTTTTGAAAACTTGCTTTTAAAAAGCTACTGACATCATGTATCAGAGTCAATTCATTTCACCTATATTTAATATCTTATTATCTCCGGGGTAAAATGATATCAAATATTTACAATGATATTGGAGGAGAATGGTAAATAAATCAGTCTTAACTTACACATTTAAACAAATGTACTTGGCATAGAAAACATTGAAAATATGAGCAAGAAGAGAGCTATATTTTTTACTAAGTTCTGAAGACTATTACTGAGGAGTATAGAAATTGCAGTCCCATAGTCAGAACAGTAAAAGTAAAGGGTCTTGAGGCCTGAGCGATTGCTAAGTGGTATGGCATTTGCCTTACATGAGTCTGACCCAGGACAGACCGAGGTTCGATCCCCTAGCTTTGCATATGGTCCCCCGAGCCAGGAGTGATTTCTGAGTGCATAACCAGGAGAACCTCTGAGCATCACTGGGTGTGGCCCCTCAAAAAAAAATCCCAAAAAAGTAAAAGGTCTTGCTCTGCTCTAAAAAGTGATGTTAGTAAGGGAGTTAAAACGAAATAAAACCAAGTACTAATTCCAGAGTTTAATTTGTTTCCAAAAAATACCTCTGCACATTCTATAAAATCTAATCACAGATACTAAAATCTAAGGGGTCATATTATAGTGTCAGAACTCATCTCATCATCTCTGACTTTTCTTCATCTTTTAGATGCAGATCAGTTTCTTATATTTTCCTGTATTGGCTTGTTAGGTAAGAAATGATATACTCACTGACCGCCAAGTTTTGATCCCTTAAAGGTGTCCTGGTACCTCTGATGCTTTTTTCAGATATCTGTTTCCAGTAAAAAGATAAACATTAAAAACCATTTGTTTCCAAGTTTCCCAACAATCCTTTCTTTCTAATTATTTTTTTTGGGGGGCGGGGGGTTTTCGGCCACACCCGTTTGATGCTCAGAGGTTACTCCTGGCTAAGCGCTCAGAAATTGCCCCTCCCTCGGGGGGACCATATAGGACGCCAGGGGATGGAATTGCAGTCCTTCCTTGGCTAGCGCTTGCAAGGCAGAAGACTTACCTTTAGCGCCACTTCACCAGCACCTCTTGCTAATTTTTATCTTATTTTCCTAAATTTCATTGGAAAGATTGTTCCTATTCATCACAGGTAACTTATAGAAAGAACTATGCAAAATGCATTAAAAATCTTTACATATTTACATATATAATAGGACAACATAGCTGAGAGTGAAATTCTACCACAGATTTTTTTAATCTTGAAGCACTTGTAATTTTACAAGAAAAATTTTAGAGACAGATAATTTTATTTATTCTATGGAAGCAAAGAAGGAATCTTTCTATTTCTACTCTATTTTGAAATGTCACTTTTCTCTAGATATAAAAATATGCACTTTACTATTGGAAACAGATGCAAGAATGATGATTATTTTGAGAATGCCTGGCATTGCTTTTATTGTGTGAGTTCCTCCTTTACCAATTAGACAGTTTTTCTTGTTAGGCATGTGTTAGAACCATTAAGGCTGACAAGGTAACAGACAGGGCACCTGACTCATTGTTCCATGCGTACAAAAATCTAAGAAGAATTCCTGACCCTACAATATAGTTGAGAGCATTAAAGAAAAATAAAAAAGTTAAACTGCTAAGTGGATGGTGCACATTGTAACTGCTTGGAATCTTGAGGGGAGATAAATCACTATGGGTATGCATCTTCACTCTAATAGCTAAAATTTGGGGAGATGTTTACTGTGTTCATGTACTCACACATTATTGTTAAAGAATTTATAGGGTTATGAGCATTCAAAATTTAGGTCTACCTGAAAAAGACATACATGACAAAGACATTCTAAGCAATATACATTTTGGAACATGTCTCCTTTACACAGTTAAATATGTCATGTTTACTTGTAGCTGTTTCTTTCTTAAATTAGATATTGAAAAATACAAGTAGCCTTCCTTTCTTAGTAAAGTACAGCTTTTGTCTGCTGTTTACACATGAAGGTGAGAGAAAATTTACCTTCAAAGACATTTGAAAACACATCTAGAACTGCCTAAAATGAAGATATGTATTCAAAATGAAAATATCTATTCAATGCTCATATCAAGATGATGATGATGATGATGATTATTATTATTTTGGTTTTGGGGTCACACCTGGTGATGCTCAGGAGTTACTCCTGACTATGCACTCAGATTCCCTCCTGACTTGGAGGACCATATGAGATGCCAGCCGCATGCAAAGCAAATGCCCTACCACTGCAATATAACTCTCGCCTCATATCAATCTTATTTTTAAGTGGAGGGCCCCACCTATTTGTTATGTAATCACCAGTCTTTATACTTATTCATATCTTTATTATTTATATTGTCATTTTATTTATTAAAATTTCTTTTGGGGGGCTGGAACAGTGGCGCAAGTCATAGGCATCTGCTTTGCCCTCTCTAGCCTAGGACGGACCTCAGTTTGATTGTCTGGCATCCCATATGGTCCCCCAAGTCAGGCACGATTTCATAGCCAGGACTAACCCCTGAGTGTTAAAAAAAAGTTGTTTTTGGAATCATTTCTTTTCAGTCTTCAAAACTAAATCTTTGTTTTTAGAGCTATATAAATTAAAAAAATAACAGTATGAACAATTCAACAATAATTCATAAAAGCCAACATGAATCAGATCAATCTTACAAATATACAAAGTAGTATGAGTGAAGAGAAGAGAAGGGGGAATTTGAGTAAGTTTATAAAATTAAAAAGGTGTAATTTATCCTAAAAATTAATATTGGCTTCATTTATTTTCATTCTATTTTATTTTTTTCTCCAGTGAAATATTATAGTCTGGAAAATGTTTATGTATCTACATTAAGTAAAATATTCTAGTAAAGATCTATGAGGATCTAAAGATCACCTAAATATACATAGAGTGTCAATATAAATAAAACACTAAGTCATTATAGAAAAAAACAAAAATAATTAGCGACCTAGTAATATATAGGGTTTTGAATTTAGTAAATGGCAAATATAAACATGATGAGTGGATGCTATACTCAATGTCAAAGTGTCAAGATGTTTGTCTTTTTTTTTAAATAAATCAAATGCTTCTGCTTTTTGCAAAACTGGTTTCAAGGCTATAACTTTCTTAAAATTTGCTTGCCTCCACAAAGCACTGCATTATTCCTTTTAATATGAGTATTAATCAAGCTGCATATGATAATTTTGGTGATATGTTGATTCCACAGAACTATTTAAAAACTAGATCCCCAGCATTCATAAGGTTCCACAAGCACCATCAAGAGTTAATTTTGACTGTGTAACCCCTGAGAACTGCCTGGCATGCCCCCCCCCCAAAATTTGCATTTTTGTGAAAATCTTCTAAAAGTATTACTTCAGTGAAGAAAATAGTCTAATGACAAAAAATTATAGTAATAAGAGTAGTGTTAAAACTATATAAAATTTATTAAAATGTTACAGATTGAAAAAAAATAGAACCTACCATTTTATTTTATGGCCCTAGGGTTTCATTTGAAAGATCTGCTGTCCTTTTCATGTGATTTCCTTTCTATATAAGTTCCTTTTAGGAACTTGTTACTTTCACTATTCTGTCTATCTTTGGCTTTTGTCATTCTGATTACAAGATGTCTTAAAGATATATATATATATATATATTGCTTTTTGGGCCACACACTGTGATGCTCAGGGGTTACTCCTGGCTATGCACTCAGAAATCGCTTCTGGCTTGGGGGATCATATGGGATGCCAGGGGATTGAACTTCTATCTGTCCTATGTCAGCCTCATGCAAGACAAACGCCCTACAGCTGTGCCACCAATCCGGCCCCATCTTAGAGATTTCTATTTGAGTCCATTATACTTGGCACTTTATATCTGGAAAAATACACTCCTCTACTATGGAAAATTATTTGCCATCATTTCCTTAACTAGTGCCTTCCTGTTACTCAGGGACAATGATGAGTCATATTCTTCCTCTTGAACACATCCCATAGTTCTCTGGCATTTTACTTCTTTCTTTATAGACTTTTTTTTGTTGTTTTCTGTTTATTTAGTGGTTTCTACAACTCATTCTTGAAACTCACCAATTTCCTCCTAAGATGCCGTTATTCTGCTGCACCAACCCTGGATTGAGTGTCTTATTCCTCCTATTGCAGTCAACATTTATTTTTTAATAATTTTATTATTTAAAATTAATATTAATTATTATCAAAAGTGAAAAAATCTTTCACAGTAATATTTAAAATACATAGTGACAATGAATCAGGGCCTCTCCTACCACCAGGATTGTCCTCCCTGCACCCCTCTTCCCAGCATGTGTCTCATATTTCCCTCCTTTGCCCTCTGGAGTGCTAGTGTAACTATTACCCTCTGTGTAAAGCTTGTGTAGATAGGTATCGATTCTGTTGTTGTTGACTTTGGGTATGGTGTTTAAGTCTGATCATTTTTTATTTCTACTCAATGTTCATATGGCTATTTGGTCCTGGTGCTGTTTTCTCCCTCAATTCATTAAGTAGAACAAGATGATTCAAGTTGTGTGGTTCTGATGGAAAAAGACAAAAATAAAAACCAACAAACAACAGTAAAAAAGCAACAACAATAACAACAACTAAAAACAAAACCAGTAACTAGTGACTACCAAAAAACAAAAAAGCACCCAGCAACAAAAAATCACCAAATAATAACCATAAGAGTGAAAAAGAAAGAAAAGAAAAAAAATAAGTGAAAAGAGAAAAATAAAATAAATAAATAAAAAGAAAACAAACAAACAAACAAAGGAAGAAGTGCTGGTGTGGCAAAATTAGGTGCTTCCTTTTTTTTCTTCCCATGGGTACAGTAAGTATTGGGGAAATAAGAAAGGGAATTCACTTGGCCTAAAAGATTCAGGGTTTCTCTGCCCTTAAAGCATACTAAAATGGGAACAACTACTGGCTCATTTCTGTTCTTATATATTTTTGTGCTTTGTGGAACACTTGTACCCTTGTTTCTTTGAGCTCATTAACTGTTCTCAAAGTGACAACACTAAGATCACATTCTAATAGTTTACAAAAATGTTTGTTATTGGTAGAATCTCTGCCACTCATTGAGCTTGATAGGTAAAAAGCAGCTTCCTCATTGTGTATGTTGTATTTCTGTTGAGTTAAGCGTGCATCATTATTATTATCTACCCACTCACTCCAATAGAGTCTCTGAATAAATACACTGGGTATTGCTCTTTTCATTCCACACCAATTTTTCTCCAGTGAAATGATGTGTCTGATACATGCAATATATAGACATGCAATGTGACATGCAGTTAGAGAAATAACTACACTAACAACAATCATAATAATGTCAATGAGTGAGAGAAGTAGAATGCCTTTCTTGATTACAGGCAGGGTATGGTGAGGAGGGATATGGGGGGAATTGGTTGTGGAAATATTGCACTGGTGAAGGGGGTGTTTTGTTATATGACTGAAACCCACTACAATTATGTTTGTAATCATGGTGCTTAAATAAAGATACTGCAACCACTATGCTTCCTGATTTAATGATGCCATGAGCATTACAATTGCTATCTTTATATACTTCCTGATTTAATGATACCATGGGCATTGTAACCGCTATCTTTGCATACCATTCAAATCAATGATGCCATGTACCTTGTGATTTTTGTCTCTGTATACCATCTTGTTGCTGTAATATCTAAACTATTAACAACATTCTGTTTCCTGCCTAAAGTTTACCCTTAAATGCCTTGTACCTACCTTCAATAAAGAAAGCCTATTGCTTTGACAATTTAAAAAAAAAAGACATCATTAAAAAATTACCAAAGAGACAGAAAAAAAAAGTAATGACTAGAGCACTTTTACATCGTGCCAAAATTCAGAAGACAGTAAGCAATCCTGCTGAAATAGTGGAAGTTAGACATAGTGCAGAGGTTGCTAGGCCTTGGTAGAAAAGAAGAATCAGTTTTTGGCTCCAAAATGGCCTCAGAACAGTCAGCAATAAAGTTAACCTCACCTGGAAGGTTGGAGAGCAAGCAGAAGATCTGAGATTTGGAAATGAGCCTGCTCCAAATAAGCAAGAGGGTGATGAGTGGGATTTGTGATGTGTTCATTAGTCATTTTTAACTGAATTGAGTTCCCTGACTATATTTCTCTAGAGTCCATTTGGTCAGTATTCTTTTTATACTTCATAGTAGTCAGGATATACATAGGGGAAAACACTGCTTGATTAAAATAAATGGCAGTGAATATAAAGTCTGCATCTCAGCATAACACATCTGAGAACATTTCAAAAAGAAAAGCTTGGAAGGATAAAATCTTATAAAAAAAAAAGAAAAAAGGCAAAAAGCACAATTTTTTTATTTATTTATCTAGTTTTTGCCAATTTATTTATTTTGGTGTGGTTATTGAAGTTGTTGTCTCCACTCATATTTATTTGTTTTCTTCTTTTCTTTTCTTCCTTTATGTGCTCTGCCATGCTTTTTATCTCAAGACCATGGCCTTTATGTGGTGCTTATCTTTATTGTTGGAGTGTTCACTGGATGTTTTATTTGACACTTCTTTTTGTACTGTTGTGGTGTTCTACTTCCTTTTTCCCCTTCGTCTCTAAAAACTAGGATGAGAGCTTCTGGAAGACTTTGCCCATTTTTGGCATATTTGATTTTTTCCCCAGTTTATTACTTTTCTTTTCTTCAAACAAAACCACACAACTTGAACTATCTAGTCCCGCCTCCCAACTAGAGCAGGAAATAAGAGAAGTACCAAGACTAAAGAGGTGTAGGACCACTAAGTAGTTAGCTAGGCACAGAGGGGACCACTTATTCTGGCATCCCTGGGGGTGAGGGAGGAGGATATGGGAGGTAGGATGGGAACGGAGGTGGAGGGAGGACAATTCGGTGATGGAAATTCCCCTGATTTTATGTTAATATGTACCTGAAATATTATTGTCAATGATATGTATGCCACTATGATTAAAATTATATTAAAAAATCTTACTTATCTAAGGCATTTGAGTAGAGCAGATAAGGAAGTCGTTTAAATAAAAGTTTATTTCTTATACTCTTTTTAGAATTGTCATGAGTAATAATTTGTGTTATATTCTTTTTATTCGAGTGGCAGAACAGTTTGAGCAAGTTAAAACGAATTTCTAGTTTTTGCCAACTTCATTGAATTTATTTTTAAAGTAACTTTGTCAGACTATCTCACTAAATAGGGTAAGATTATATCAGGATTTAGGACATTCATTTTTGCTATAAAGTCTCACCTGGAAATGTCTCTAACCAGCCAAGGGTCCTTGGGCAAATAACAAATTTGATGGGTCTCAATGTTTTACCAGATTATATAATATTTAAGTCTCCTCTGAACACTAGCAGTTGGTTGGTCCCCCTCACCCCGGCAATTTTATAAGTAAAATATAAAACACTGCAGAACTGTAAGGTAGAAGATGAAGTACAGAGGTAGGGAAGTCCCGCCCACCCATGCCTACGGTGCAAACGGCCGTAGCTCCTCCCAGCCTGGTTTTCCCTGCCTGCCTCAGGTAGGGAAGTCCCGCCCACCCACGCCGACAACGCTATTGTGTTAGCGCAAATATAGCCTAACACAACAAATAGGTCTAGCCAGATAAGACCTAACACCCAAATTTCTTAAATAATTAAGAGCCCATAAAATTGGAAGCAAAATACCAAACAAATCAGAAATACCTAAATCAAACAAGGCAGTTGGCAAAAGTGCGCTCTAATCAAAAGGCCCTGCAAACTAGACAACACCAAGAATTGCAAAGAAATATGGGTAAACCAAGGAAGACCCTAACATCTGGAGATATGGAAGAAAACACAAACAAGTTTCCAAGTCCACCAAAATGAACAGATCCAAGAGATGAAGATCTGAAAACAGCCATGAAAAAAGAAATGCAAATCATGGTAAGTAAAATGAAAGAAGCACTAGCCAGTGAGTACAAGATAACCATGGATGAAAAAAATCAACCAACTAAGAGAAGAACTGCTACAGAATATGAGAAACTCCATACAAATGGAATTTAAGGAAACAATAAATAATGTAAAAAGCTATACGAGTAGAATTTCACAGCTGAAAAAGCATATAGAACAACTCAAAGAAAAACTGCAATCAAAAACCATCCAGGAAACCAACAAGGAAATAAAAGGCAAAGCACAGGAAGAGAAAGTACAGTACTTAATAAACAAAGACAAAAGAAATAATCTAAGAATTCTATGTATACCAGAAGGGGAGGAAACAGGGAAAGGGGAAGAACAAGTGGTCAGGGAAATAATAGCAGAAAATTTTACAACCCTCTGGAAAGAGACCTCGATGCAACTCCAGGAAGTAAAAAAGGGTCCCTAATAAAATAGACCCTAATAAGCCAACACCAAGACATATAGTAATTCAAATGGCAAAAAATAAAGAGAAAGATAAATTCTTAAATGCCATAAGGGAGGAAAAAAATCAAGTACAAAGGAAGGGACATAAGAATCAAACCAGATCTCCCATTTGAAACAATTCAAGCAAGAAGACAGAGGAATGACATATTTAAATGACTGAATGAAAGAAATTTCCAACCTAGGGTCCAATACACAGCAAAGCTCTCATTCATATGGGAAGGAGGACTAAAAACATTCTTAAATAAAAACAATCTAGCAATATTTGCACAAAAAATTAATTTTAAATGACTTACTCAGAGACGAATTACACGTTCCAAATAACCAATTGTAACAGGAACAACAACCCTACACAACACAACTACACAACAGCCCTCTCTGTAAATAATCTCCCTAAATGTTAATAGTCTAACTCTCCCATTAAAAGACATATACTAGAGAACTGGATTAGAAAACATAAACCAGACTTCTGCTGCTTGCAAGAAACACATCTACTAATGCAGAACAGGCACAGACTTAGAATAAAAGGATGGAAATCAATTATTCAGGCCAATGGAAAACAAAAGAGAGCAGGGACAGCCATCCTAATATCAAACCAAATTGTATTCAACCTCAAGAAAGTGATCAGAGATAAGGAAGGTCACTACATACTGATCAGGGGAACAATAAATCAAGAAGTACTAACCCTGGTAAATATTTATGCATCTAATGTAGACTCAGCAAAATATGTGAAGCAATTACTCACAAACCTGGAAAAACACATGAAGGGAACTATGATAGTAGTAGGGGATCTCAATACTTCACTATCACCACTGGACAGATCCAGCAGGCAGAAAAGTAGCAAAGTAATAAGCGCCCTAAATGAAAAATTAGAAGATCTAGGGATAGTAGACTTATATAGGGCCCTCCACCCCCAAAAAGAAGAATACACATTCTTCTCAAGCCCACATGGAAACTTACCCAGAATAGACCATGCCTTAAAATAAATTTCTAACTTATATAAAACCCCAAGTGTAAGGATCATCAGAAGCACCCTATCAGATTACTATGCAACAGAGGTCAAAATTGATTGTAAGAAAAAACAATGGAGAAAACCAAACACCTGGAGATTAAACAACATGCTACTCAACAACAGTTGGATCAAAGAGCAACTCAAGGAAGAAATAAAAAGATTCCTTGATACAAACGTTAATGAAGAAACAACTTGTCAAAACTTGTGGGACACAGCGAAAGCAGTGACATAAGCAATACAGGCTTATGTCAGAAAAGAGGAAAATAACAAAATCAACAATTTAAAGGATCACCTTAAGGAACTGGAACAACTGCAGAAAAGAAATCCAACCACAATGAGAAGTCAAGAAATAATAAAAACTAGAGCAGAAATAAACAGTATAGAAACCAAGAAAACAATACAAAAGAAATCAATGAGTCTAGGAGTTAGTTTTTTGAAAAAATAAACAAGATAGACAAACCACAAGAACCTAAAAGGGAACAAAGAAAGTCTATTCAACAAATGGTGTTGGTACAACTGGAAAACCACATGTACGAAAGTGAAGATCAACCCATACCTCACCCCTTATACAAAAGTCAGCTCAAAATGGATCAAAGACCTTGAAATCAGACCGAATCTATAAAGTTTATTGAGAATAAAATAGGCAGAACACTCAAAGACCTATATATCAAAAAGGTCTTCGAGAATGGAGCACCAATGGCAAGAACTTTAGCATCAAACATAAACAAATGGGACTACATCAAACTAAAAAGCTTCTGCATGGCGAAAGAAACCCTACTTAATGCAAGAAGACAGTTAACAGAATGGGAAAAAATCTTTTCACTCGACATATCAGATAAAGGGCTGATATCTAGAACATACAAAGCACTCAGAAAGCTGAGCCCCCGAAAACTAAATAAAGCCATAAAAAAATGGGGAGATGAAATGAAGAGACACTTCTCTGAGGAAGACAGAAGGATGGCCAACAAACACATGAAAACATGCTCACCTTCACTCATCATCAGAGAGATCCAAATCAAGACAACAATGAGATACCACCTTACACCAGTGAGGATGGCTCACATCAAAAATAGTGGGAACAATCTCTGTTGGCGGGGATGCGGTATGAAAGAAACTCTCATCCACTGCTGGTGGGAATGCCCCCTAGTCCAATACCTATGGAGAACAGTCTGGAGAGTGCTCAAAGAACTCAGAATTGAGCTGCCATTTGACCCAGCAATTGCTCTCCTAGTTGGAAGGACATTTATTCCAAAATATGTGTGCACCCCACTATTTATCGCAGCACTCAGTATAATAGACAAGTCTTGGAACCAACCTCGATGTCCAACAACAGATGAATGGATCATTAAGATGTGGTATCTATACACAATGGAATATTACATGGCAGTCAGAAATGATACAATCACAGACTTTGCAGCAACATGGATGGACCTAGATCATATTATATTAAACAAAGTAAGTCAGAAGACAAAAGATAAATACAGAATGGTAGCACTATTCTGAAGCACCCAGAACATACATCTTATACACAACTAATACTTAACAATCAAATAACAGGTTTTAGCAGGGTAGAAACTCCAAACACTGTAATAGTCAACATATACTCGGGAGCAGTGCCCAAAATACTTGAAAAAGGAACAATGCAAACTCTTGACATACACATTATACCACA